>NW_007143937.1:29872-67971 GCF_000164805.1 Carlito syrichta
CTGGATGGAATTAGAGTTTATAATACTGAGTGATCTCTCACAGAAACAAAGAGCTGAATATCACATGTTCTCACTCATAAGTGGACCTTGAACAATTACCGTATTACTATAAGAAGAGGATTGACAGTAGCAGGAAACTGCGGGGCCGGGAGGAGGTGGGATTGACAGTTGTCATTATCTGCCTGGGGAAGAGGGGGGACACCTCATCAGCAAGGGTACCTGCACAATGAATATTTGTATACCTAACCCTGAATTGTACCTCACAATTTAAAAATTAAAAGAAGAAGAAGAAAAAAGACCGCCAGTTTTGGAGACCTGCTCTTTGTCTGGAACTCCAGGTCAATGTTGCTACATGGGAGGGGCCTAGCATTGCCAGACCTTGTCATTCTTAAAAAATAAATCAATAACTCAGAAAACAACAGATTCTGGAGAGGATGCGGGGAAAAGGGAACACTTCTACACTGTTGGTGGGAGTGTAAACTAGTACAACCTCTGTGAAAAACAGTTTGGTTATTCCCAAAAGATCTAAAAATCAGCCTCCCATGTGACCCCACAATCCCCCTACTGGGATTATATTGGAGGAATTCAAATCAATCTATGAAAAAAATACCTGCATGTGTGTGTTTGTTGCAACACTATTCATGATAGCAAAAACATGGAACCAACCATGCTGTCCATTGAGAAAGGACTAGATAAAAAATGTGGTACATCTACATGATGGAATATTACGCAGCCATAAAGAAGGGCAAAATTATGAACTTCGCAGCAACTTGAATGGACTTAAGAGACTATAATACTGAGTGATCTATCACAGAAACAAAGAACCGAGTATCACATGTTCTCACTCATAAGCGGACCTTGAACAACTATCAAAATACTGTAAGAAAGGGATTGGCAGTAGTGGGAAACTGCCAGCGGAGGGGGGAACACATCTCATCAACAAAGGTACCTACATAATGAACAATTGTACACCTAACCCTGAATTGTACCCCACATATTTAATATAAAAAATTTAATTAAAAATTCAGAACTGGAGATTTTCATGTGAAATCTTGTGATTTCTAAATGTTGACAGCCAACTCAAATAAAAAACAATCTGTTTCATCCAAATAAAGTGTTTGTGATCAAACAACCAGATACACACAGAGTCTGACGAGAAGAAGGACCTCCTTCAGCACGATTTTAGTTCCCTTTCTCGCTCCAGTAAGGAACACTGTTAGCAGTGTATGTGTCACTCCACACTGTTTATTTTTCTGTGAACTTACATACACTAAGTACACAAAGACAGTTTTGTTTTTGGGTGTATATTTAACTTCAGGAGGATCTTACGATACATAATGCTTTACAACAAGCAGTTTTCAGTTAACAATAGATCTGAGATCTTCCTGTGCATAGAGATCCAGGAAGAGGGAGGGGGAGGAGGGGGAGGAGAAAAGATTAATTTATGGCAGCTATGCCTGTTTAGAAAGCACTGTTCCATAGCAGTGCAAAGCGACATTCCCTGCCACGCCAGCGTGAAAACCCTTTCTGGGAATTCTTTTGCATTTGAAAGGTGTGAGTGGCTTTGTACCGCTTCAACTTGGCTACTGTGCACTATGTTTCCCACAATCCTTTTCTTGTGTACGTCCAGTCAGGTTGAGCCTTTTGGGTGACTCCTGGGAGAATGGAAGGCAGCAGTCCTTCTGCAGCTCACACAGGTTATGGTGGATCTGCTTAATCATCTTGGGGGCTGTGAAGGGCAGCTGGTCCTCCAACGGCTCCACCTTCCCCTGGGTCCCCATCAACACCTTCATCAGCCTCTGGGTTCAGCCACTTGAATTTCACCCTGGGATGAAGGGCTCTGACTTCCTCAGGGTATCCTTACCACGAATGCCAAAGGCAACAAGGATGGGCATGTGTTTCTGGCCATCCTCATGGTGTTTCTGCATGTTCTTGCTCTCCTACCCCTGACGTGCCTCTTCCCTTCCCAACTGCCTGCCCTGCGGACTTCAAGATCCAGCGTCAGAGACTGCTAACCTACCATTACACAAGGCCAATTGTTTCTGTACTTACATATCAGCATAATTATTTATATATCATGTGTATTATTTATTTTTTAAATATGTTACATCTACTTGTAAAATATATATGTTAATTATGTTATATATAAACTATATGAAAATCCATCTTTCTATCTTCCTATCTATCTACCTACTTGCCTATCTATCTTTCCAACTATCTCCTACTGCTTTTGCTTCTCTGTTTGCACCCTGATACAGGACTTTCATCAGAATAACAGCAGCAACTGCAAAAACAAGAAGAAACACTTATAGAGCGCTTAAGTGTGAGCACTGGGCAAAGTTCTTTAGGCATATGATCTTATTTAATCCCCACAATAATTTTACTCTTCAAGACTATTACTATCTCCATTTTACATATGAGGATCACAGGTTTAGAAGCGCGAAGTCACTTGACTATAATCCTAGAGCCAGAATGTAGCAGAGATGGATACTAGTCTGAGTTGGTTTGACTCCAAAGCCTGGTCTTTAAACCATTGTACTGTACTGCTTCCCTGAAAAGTGAATTCCAACAAGACTTGACATTAGGAATACATTTTGTGGATGTTATGAAGCATGAACACTGGAGTACCCTCCAACAGTAGAGAAAGAAAAGAGAGTAGGCCTGGAAACAGGATATACCTTGAAGGTCATGTCTTCGAGGGTCTAGTTTATAAGCAAGGATGGGGGAATTCTTTATTTTTAATTTTTTTATTTTAAAGATGTGGGGGTACAATTTAGGATTAGGTATAAAAGTGATCATCGTACAGGTAAAGTTTGGGCCTACCTTTGGTCCCCACTTTGCCTGGTTTGAGGTCAGGTACTCTTATTGATGTTGTGTCCCCCCTCCAACCCCAACAGTATCCTGCTACTGCCAATCCCTTTCTTATAGCATTATGGTAAATGTTTACGGTCCACTTATGCGTGAGAACATGTGGTACTCTGTTCTTTGATTCTGTGATAGATCACTGAGTATGATAGACTCTAAATTCATCCAAGTTGCTGTGAATTCCTTATGTTTGTCCTTCTTTATGGCTGCATAATAGTTCATTGTGTATATGTATCACACTTTTTAAAATCCAGTACAGTTTTGATGGGCGGCATGGTTGGTTCTATGTTTTTGCTATTGTGAATAGTGCTGCAATAAACATGTGTGTGCAAGTGTCTTTTTTGTAGAATGATTTGAGTTCCTCCAGGTGTGTTCTCAGTAGGGGGATTGCTGGGTCATATGGAAGGTCAATGTCTAGTTCTTTTAGAAATCACCACACTGTTTTCCAAAGAGGTCGCACTAGTTTGCATTCCCGCCAGCAATGTAGGAGTGTTCTTTCCTCCACATCCTCGCCAGCATCTTTTGTTGTTTGTTTTATTAATGATGGCCATTCTTACTGGGGTTAGGTGATATCTCAATGTGGTTTAAGGGTGGGGTTTTCACTGATTTGTAGAAGAGGCTTGCTTCTTGGTCTCCTTCTGGAAACCATGAACAGCACAAATGTGCTGTTCTTTGAATAAAGAGATGACACCACCATTCCCAGGAAAAGCATATTGAGATTGTCTGGGCCATACACACTGCCTCTCTGCCAGCCACCTCAAAAGCCCCATGGTGTACATTTTGCAGGGGCTGAGCCAGGCTAGAAGGTGCAGGTTCTGGCTTAAAGTCACCCAATTTAGGGGAAAATTCTCTGACCCAATGTGTACAGAATATGGCATGTGTACCACTAGTTATGCATAGGATGACTTTAGGCAACACTGAATATTTAATATACCTGAATAACATAGGTATTCTTTTAACAATGCTTGCTGGTCATGGCTGGGAGAAAATATTAGTTTGGTGCCAATATGTTTTAACACCTTTCTAATGTTGGACAATCTACCTTTGAACAAGGAAGGAAAGCAAGTCATAGTATGAGATTCTTCAATGGACAAGTTATCTGTAGAGAATTTAGAAACATCTGGTACATTGCATTCATTATTTACAGTTGCCTTCTAATAATGGCAAAGGATAATTATTTTTTATTTATAAGTTAAATGTTAGAATTTTCCTAAATAAAAAGACATGAGTCAATTTAGAGAAATACATAGGCCGGCTCGGTGGCTCAGCCTTGTAATCCCAGCACTTTGGGAGGCCGAGGAGAGTGGATTGCCTGAGCCTGTGGGTTTAAGACCAGCCCGGGCAACTTGGTGAGACCTTGTCTCTACAATAAATAAAAAATTAAGTGGGTGTGGTAGCGCATGCCTGTAGTTCTGTCTACTTGGAAGGCTGAGGTGGAAGGCTCGCTGGAGCCCAGCTAGTCGACACTGGGTGGTCATGAGCATGCCGCTGTACTCCAGGCTGGGCGGTGGAGTGAGACTCCAACTCAAAAAAAGAAAGAAAGAAAGAAAGAAAGAAAGAAAGAAGGAAGGAAGGAAGGAAGGAAGGAAAGAAAGAAAGAAAGAAAAAAGAAAAGAAAAGAAAAAATAGTTGTGCAGCTGTGTTTTGGTGAAAATTGTTAAGGTGGTAGGACTAAGCAGTATTTTACTGTTCTAGTTCTGTTGACGCATCTAGGCCCAGTTCAAATCCCTCATAGTAATTGTTCAATAAATATTTGTTGAATGAATGAATGAATGAATAAGTCCCCCCAAAAGCCTTCCAGCTATAAGTACATCATGTGACAATGCTTATATTTTTATTAAACATTTTAATGGTATTATGGGCTTTTTTGTGTGCAGCCCGTATTTTCCATATTAATTCTACACTCCTCGAAACCAGGGTCCAGATGAACTGCTGAGACCATTAGAGAAAATAAGAATGAAAAAGAAAAAACAGAAACACAAACGAGATGGTGAAACAGGTAGACCTGGGTTGTCCAACCTGGGAGCTACTCGTTCCATGTGGCTGCTGAGCACTTGAAATGTGTCCCGTCTTTTTTTTTTGTCAGTCTCACTCTGTTGCCCAGGCTGGAGTGCAGTGACATGTTCACAATCACCCTAGTCTTGACCTGCTGGGCTCAGGCAATCCTTCTGCTTCAGTTGGAACTACAGGCATGTACCACCATGTCCAGCTCATTTTTTTTTAATTGTAGAGATAAGGTCTCACCATCTTGCCCAGGCTGGTCTCGAACCCATGGGCTCAGGCAATCCTCTCACTTCTGCCTCCCAAAGTGCTGGGATTATAGGCATGATCCACTGCGCCCAGCTGGAATGGATCTTAATTGAGATGTGCTATAAATGTAAAATACACACTGGGTTTCAAAGACTTAGTCTGATATAAAAGGATGTAAAATATTTATTAATACTTCTTTATAATGTCACAGATTGATGTTATATTTGGGATATTGGGTTAAATAAAATAAATTACTAAGACAAATTCCAACAGTTTCTTTTTACTTCTTTAATGTGGCCAGTAGAAAATTTAAAGATGTGGCTGACATTCAGTTACTGTTAGGCAGTGCCAGTAGCTGGACTGTGAGGCCCAGGAGGGCAGAGACCTTGGATTTGTGATTTACCCCTGTACTTTTAGCGTCCAACCCATCACCTGTCATGTAGCAAGTGCTCACTAAGCTTATATTTAATCAGATTGAACATGTGAATAATTCAAAGATTTGTAAGTGTCTTCAAACCTTGGTTGGTTCAGGATCCAATGTTCATTGTTATTTCTTGGGCTTTACTATTTTTTTCTGAAAATCTTTAAAAACTCTCCTTTTAAAAAAATAAGTGGTCTCAGATAATGATTTAATTTAGATTTAACTAACCAGGTATTACAGGTCAATTAAATGCCACTTTATGATTTAAAACCTATTTATCTAGATTAATGGCCATTAGATGGTTTTTAGCACACCTCTTTTTGGTTGATATTGTTTAAAAATATTTTCAACTATTTAAAGCCTCAGTTTGTACCCACTGACACTTAAAATAAATTCTTTAAAGTTAAGATAATTTTTTAAAACTCCTCAGTCATTTACAAACTGATTTATTATGAAAGAATGAATAGATATAATTTACTGAGAAACAAAATAAACAAAATACATTTACGGGTTCTATAGACAATTAATATAAGGTAATGAGCAAGTTGACCAAACAATGAGCTCACATTTAAGTGTTAATATATATATATATATATATATATATTTTTTTTTTTTTTTTTTTTTTTTTGAGTTGGTGTCTTACTCTGTCGCCCAGACTGGAGTGCAGTGGCCGCTCCCGGCCACCGCAGCCTCGACCTGCTGGGCTCCAGTGATCCTTCCACCTCAGCCTTCTGAGTAGCCGGAATTACAGGCATGCGCTACCACGCCCGGCTAATTTTTTTATTTATTGTAGAGATGAGGTCTCACCTGCTCAGGCGGGTCTTGAACCCGCGGGCTCAGGCAATCCACTCACCTCAGCCTCCCAAAGGTGCGGGATTACAGGCTGAGCCACTGAGCCTGGCTACTATATTTTTTAATAACAGCTTTATTGAGATATAATTCACATACCATAAAATTCACCCTTTAAAAGTATACAGTTCAGTGATTTTTGGTATATTCAGAGTTGTGTGACCGCCACCACCATCTAGTTCCAGATCATTTTTGTCACTCCAAAAAGGAACCAGTTAGTCCCAATTCCTTCCTCCCCATTGCCCTTGGCGACCACTGATCTACTTTCTGACTCCATAAATTTGCCTATTCTGGACATTTCCTACAAATGAAGTCTTATAATACATGACCTTTTGCGTCCATCTTCTGTCACGTAACATAATGCTTTCAAGCTTCGTCCATGTTGTAACATAGATCAGTACTTCATCCCTTTTCTATAGCTGAATATTATTCCAAATAAAACCACATTTTGTTTATTCACTCACTGACTGATGAGCATTTGGGTTGTTGAAAGTAATACTGCTTTAAAATTGCACAGCTCATATAACATAAAGCCCACGTGATATGTATGTGTACTAATAACAATCACTACTTATTATGTACCAGGTGTTGTTCTAAATGCATTGTATGTTTAGTCGATTTAATGCTCACAACAACCCTATGAGAGAGGTGTTCCTGTTATCCCCCATTACTCTTATGAGGAAACTGAGAAGTAGGGAAGTGTATAAGTGTTGAACAGGGAAAATTTAATATACATTTTTTTTTTGCCAGTACAACTAGTAAAAAGGTGAATAGTTACCTAAAAGCATAGAGGATTCTAGGGGGTACGGAAGGAACAACTGTAGAAAGCATCTACTGAGGCCGAAGGACAGTAAGTGAAGATGTGTAGACCCCACTGACCGGACTGTCAGGCCTCTTTGGAGAAAGGGTGACTGCCATAACATATGCAGCTCATCAGTGGTGAAGAAATAGGAGAGTGTGGGCCACAGCTGACTCATAGGAGTGGCCTACCCTCAGGTGATGGAGAAAGTTACCTGAGGGCATGGGTTGACTACTGGTCTGCATGGTTTCTGATCCAGTGAGTACTTAAGTCACTCAGAAACTCAGAAAATTAATATTTCTTCATTACATAGGATGTTGGCTCTAGGTTTTTTGTAACTATCTTTATCAAAATTACTCCTAGTTTGCTAAGAATAATCTGTAAATGGGTATTGCATTTTTTCACGTTATCCTCGTCTACTGAGATGATTCTATGATTTTTTGGTTCTTTATTTCATTAATGTGTAAAATTATATTGATTTCTTTTGAAACATAAAACCAACTTCGTACTCTTAGAATATCCAAACTTGGTCATGTTCCAGTATCTTTGTTATGTATTGCTGCATTGGATTCAATAATATTTTGTTTAGCATTTTTGCATCTAGGTTCCCGAGGGAGATTGGCCTATAATTTTCTTTCCCTTGTAATTTTGTTGTCAGGTTTTGGTATCTGGGTGTTTGTATCAAGGTTATGATGACTTCAAAAAAATGAATTGAGAAGTGTTTCATATTTTTCTATTTCTTATTAGAGGTTGTGGAAGGTCAGCATTATTTCTTTTTTTTAATGCTTGGAAGAATTCACCAGCAAACATATCTGGGCCTGAATATTTCTTTGTGGGAGAATTAATTACAGATTCAATTTCTTTCATAGATATGGAAGTATTCAGATGTTTTACTTCTTCTTGTGTCAATTTTTGTAAGGTGTGTTTTTCTGGTTTGTATGCTTCATCTAAATTGTCAAATTCTACTGTCATAAAGTTGTTTATAATGTTCTGTTATTATCTTTTCAATACTCATAGGATCTTGCTTGGCATTTATCAATTTTATTAGCCTTTTCAAAGAACAAATTTGGGGCTTTGTTGATTTTCTCTATTGTAAGTTTGCTTTCTATTTTATTATTTCTGCCTTTATTTTTATTATTTTCTTCTTTCTTTGAGTTTGAATTTGTTGTTCTTTTTCTAGTTTCTTGAGATGGTTATTTATATCATTGATGTCCATCCTCTCTCTTCTTTTCTAATATATCCATTTAATGTTGTAAGTTTTTGTCTGACCAGAGCTTTAGTTACATACCACAATTTTTTGATATATGTCTTATTTCAGTTCAAAATATTTCCCAATTTCCTTTGTGATGTCTTGTTAATTTTCAAGCAGAATTAAAAAAATTTTTAAGTTATTTATCATTATTGATTTCTAACATAATTGCATTGTGGTCAGAATATACAGTCTGAATAATATTAATCCTTTGAAATTTGTTTAAATTTGTTTTATGACTCAGTGTTTCATTAATTAGGTAAATGTTCCATGTACACCTAATATAATGTTTCTTTTGCTATTGTTGGGTGCAGTGGATATCCATCTTTTGTTTCATTAGTCCTTTGAAGGTGTGTCCAATCTACTGTAAATATTCTATGGAATTCTTAATTTCAGTGGTTGCACTTTTAGGCTCTAGGATTTATATTTGGTTCTTTTTGTAGACTGCAGTTCTTTGGTAATAGTCTATATATGCCAATCAGGTCAAATTCAGTAATTGTTTTATTTAGATCTTGTATACCACTACCACTTTTTTTGTCTGCTTGTTTTATTAGGTAGGTAGTTAAAATAGTCAACTAATTATGGATTATCTATTTTTCTTTTTAGTCAATTTTTGGACATATATTTTGAAAGTATGCTATATGTGCATGCAAGTATAAAACTTTTATCTTCCAGGTGTATTAATCATTCCACTAAAAATTTCCTCTTTGTCTCTAGTTATACATCTTGCCTTCGAGTTTACTTGCCCTGATGTTAGTGTAGCTATACCAGTTTTCTTTCATTCAGTGGGTGCTTCTCCCTTTCCTTTCAGCTTTCTGTGTCCTTAGATTTAGGGTATGTCTCGTGTAAACAGCGCATGACTGTTTTATTCTAATGTAGTCTGACAAGCTAGGTCTTTTAAAGGAACTATTTAGTTTATTTTTAGTTGGTATAATTATTGATATATTTGATTTCATATCTACAACACTATTTTTTTCTATTTACCCCACTTGTCTTTTGTTTTCTTCTTTTCTTGCATTTATTTGAACCAATCAACTTTTAAAAATTAAATGAGTGTTTCTTCTATTAACATATTATTTATGTCTCGCCTGGGCATGGTGGCTCATACCTGTAATCCCAGTACTTGGGGAGGCTGAGGTGAGAGGACTGTTTGAGCCCAGGAGTTTGAGACCAGCCTAGGCAATATAGCAAGACCTTGCCTCTACAAAAAATCAAAAAATTAGCTGGGTAGGGTGGTGTGTGCCTGTAGTCCCAGCTACTCGGATGCCTGAGTCAGAAGGATTGCCTGAGCCCAGGGGGGTTGATGCTGCAATGAGCTGTGATTGTGCCACTGACTCCGGCCTGAGTGCAGAGTGAGACACTTACTCAAAAAAACAAACAAAAAATCATGTTAGTTATATCTTCTTTTAGTAATTACCACGTAAATAAAGACAAGTCTTCTTTATTTGTTGGACTCCAACATAAATCACTATTTTTACCACTTGCCAGGCCTATTGACACAATCAATTCATCTTTCTGCCTTTTATGTTTTAAATTTTATTTGTTTAGATTTACATACATTTAAAAACTCATAAGAAATTATTGCTATTTTTTTCAGTATTCATTTAGATCTACTTACATACCTTTTCCATTGCTCTGCAATCTTTTCTGTATTTCTTTCTGGGATCATTTTCCTTTTATTTGTAGAATCCCCTTCAGTGTTTGTTTTTAGTTGGCTTTGATTCTAAACTGCTCACTTTACACAGCATAAATAAGGGGAAAATTGGTACAGTATTTTTTTATTATTCATTATTTATTTATTTTTAAATTTTTTCACCTTTATATTTTTTATTGTAAATATGTGGGGTATAATTCAGGGTTAGGTATACAAATATTCATTGTGTAGGTACCCTTGTTGATGAGGTGTGCCTCCCCTTCCACAGGCAGTTTCCTACTACTGCTGATTTCACTTCCCCACTGCCCCACACCCCCCAGCTTCCCACTACTGTCAATCCTTTTCTTATAATATTATGATAGTTGTTCAAGGTCCACTTATGAGTGAGAACATGTGATACTCAGTTCTCTGTTTCTGTGAAAGAACTCTGAGTATTATAGACCCTGAGTCCATGCAGGTTGCCACGAAGTTCATGATTTTGTTCTTCTTTATGGCTGTGTAATATTCCATTGTGTATGTGTACTACATTTTTTTTATCCAGTCTTCTTTTGATGGGCAGTACGGTTAGTTCCATGTTCTTGCTATTGTGAACAATGCTGTGATAAACATACATGTGCAGGTATCTTTTTTATAGAGTGATTTGAGTTCTTCCGGGTATATTCTCAATAGGAGGGATTGTGGGGTCATATGGAAGGTCGATTTTTAGAACTTTTAGGAATCGCCACACTGTTTTCCACAGAGGCTGCACTAGTTTACACTCCCACCAACAATGTAGAAGTGTTACCTTTTTGCCACATCCTCTCCAGCATGTTATTTTTTGAGTTATTGATGATGGCCATTCTAATTGGAGTTAGGTGTTATCTCAGTGTAGTTTTAATTTGCATTTCTTGGATGACTAGTGAGACTGAACATTTTTTCTTATATCTGTTGACTTCTTTTGAGAACTATTTATATCATTTGCCCACTTTGCAATGAGGCTGTTTTTTTTTTTTTCTTTTCAGCATGTTTGAATTCCTTGTAGATCCTACATATTAGGTCTTTGTCAGACATAGAGTTGGCAGATATTTTTTGCTAGTCTGTGGGCTGCCTCCCTGCTCTCTTGATGGTTTCTTTGGCTTTGCAGAAGCTTATCAGTTTGATAATGTCTCACTCGTCTATCTTATCTCTTATGGCTTGGGCACTTGGGGTTTTGATCAGGAATTGATTGCCAGTTCCAATTTCCATGAGTGTCTTCTGCATTTTCTAAGGTTCTTATAGTTTGAGGTTTTACATTTAGGTTTCTGATCCACTTAGAGCTGATTTTTGTGTATGGAGATAGATAGGGGTCCTGTTTCAATCTTCTACATGTGGTCAGCCAGTTTTCCCAGCACCATTTACTGAATAGGTTCTCCTCTCCCCAGTGGTAGGTGGTGGAGGCTTTGTTGAAGATGAGTTGGTTGAGAAATTGAGACTTTGCTTCTGGAATCTCAATTGTCTTCCATTGGTCTATATGCCTGTTCTTGTACAAATACAAGGCTGTTTTGATTATTGTAGTTTATAATAAAGTTTAAAGTCTGAAAGTGTGATACCTCCTGCTTTGTTTTTTTGTTTTTGTTTGTTGAGGATTGTTTTTTTGCTGAGAACTATTTACTCGTGGTCATTTACGTTTCCATATTAATTCCTGTATTGTTTCTAGGTCTGAGAAGAATGTTGCTGGTAATTTGATGGCTATTACATTAAATCTGTAGATTGCCTTAGGTAGAATGGACATTTTAACAGTGTTGATTCTTCCAATTCATGAGCATGGAATATTTCCCCACTTGTGTGTGTCTTCTTTGATTTCCTTGAGCAGAGTTTTGTAGTTTTCATTGTAAAGGTCTTTCATTTCTCTGGTTAGGAAGATGTCAAGGTATTTCATTTTTTGTGTGGCTATTGTGAATGGGATTGTGCTTTTTATTTGGGTTTCTATTTGTTTATTATTGGTATAAAGAAATGCAATTGTCTTTTGCACATTTATTTTATACCCTGAGACTTTGCCAAAATCCTTTATTAGTACAAGGAGGTTTTTGACAGATTCTCTTTGGTTTCCAAGGTATAGAATCATGTCATATGCAAAGAGGGATAACTTGATTTTCTTTTTTCCAATTTGGATACCCCTGATTGCCTTCTCTTCTCTGATTGCTCTAGCTAGAACTTCCAAAACTATGTTGAACAGGAGGGCTGAGAGTAGGTATCCTTGTCTTGTTTCAGTTTTCAGGGGAAATGGTTCCAATTTCTGACTGTTTAGCAGTATGCTGGTGGTGGGTTTCTTGTAGATGGCTCTTACTATTTTGAGGTGTGTTTTGAGGTATGTTTCATCTATGCCTAGATGTTTGAGTGTTTTTATCAAGAAGGGGTGCTGGATTTTATCAAAAGTTTTTTCTGCATCTAATGATATAATCATGTGGTTTTTGTTTTTATGTCTGTTGATGTATTTAATTGCATTTATGGTCTTATGAATACGACCAAGTAGGCTTCATCCCTGGGATGCAAGGCTGGTGCAATGTTTTTGAATCACTTCTCATTACCTCCTTCTTTGAGGAAGAATATTATTTGGACTCTCAATTCCTAGATGTTTTAATACCCTAGCATACTAATTTTTGTCTCTGCTCTGGTGAGGCTTCCTGTCATTCAGTCATGACTTCTCTCTTTCTTAGAAGAACCCTCTGTTCTGCTTCTCAGCCTCTCACTCCATGATGCTGAAGAGTCGTCAGTGCTCCAAGGGAGAAAGTGGTGCATAAAATGTCTGTCTCTTCTCAATGAACTTCTTTGCTTTCTAGGACTTTTGGACCCCAAGTTCTGGTTGTTCCCTGGTGTTTTCAGACTTCTGTGTTAATATTTCATCCTATTTTTCTGGTTACACTTGGTGGGAACATTGGTCTGCCTGGAACTACTCTATTACAGTTGCACTTGAAAGTTTCATAATTTATTTTTTCTTCTCAATGCTTTTTCTTACACATTATGCATTTTATTTATGTTCCTAGCCCCTTTAAATTTCTGTTTTCTGTGTATTGCCTACCAGGACTGCTGGTTCTGTCACACAGCCTGCATGTTCATTGTCATTGGTGTCTCCCATGGTTGTATGATGTGGCAGTCCTTGTGTTTTATCCTGTAAGGCCCAGCATGATCTGACATCCTGCTTACTGTCTCAGTGTCACTTTGGGAAATATGACCACAATTCAGAATGAGCCAGAGAGACCTTTTTCAGGGAAGCCTTTCTTTTCCAGGGAAACCTTTCTTAGCACCTCAGCCAAGTCCTCTTACGTGATTTCTTCCCTACACTTACGTGATTTCTTCCCTACACTTCTCACAAGTGGACTTTTCTATTGATTTGTGGAAATGGCTGAGTAATTTATCTATTCCTCTGCAGAATACAGACTGGACTGTGAAGATGGTGACCTTGTCATTCCTTTTTTTCCTTTTTGCTACTACATCACCAGTGCCCACCACACTGCCCTATACACATCTATTGAATTAATTTGATGGGCATTGACAAGGAGGAAGTTAACATTCATTAAAATTGTACTATTTATTATCTCTCTTAATTTTCACCTTCACTCTTTAAGGTGAGTAGTGTTTGTACAGAGGAAACCATGACTTGGAGAGATTATGCCAATCTTCTCAAAGTCACACAGTTAGTAAAGGCCAGATCAAGAATTCAAACTCAGAACTACCTAGTTCAAAATTAAACCTGACTATATGAATTGTTAAATACTTCTTACTCTTCCATGATTTTTATACCTTCCTTCTTTCTTTATTAACTTTTCAATCTTTATCTGATACTCACAGAATGCTAGGTTAGTGTCTTAGTCCATTCAAGCTGCTATAAGTCTCACAAAATATCACAGATTGGGTAGTTTATATGCAGCATAAATGTATTTCTCACAGTTCTGGAGGCTAGGAAGTTCAAGTTAAAGGTGCTGGTAGAGTCAATGTCTGGTAAGGATTCACTTTCTGGTTCATAAATGATTTCTTCTCACTGTGTCCTCACATGGTAGAAGGTGCAGGGTAGCTCTCTGGGGCTTCTTTAGTGCTCTATTCTCACTCACCTAATTGTCTCCCAAAAGACCCCCCCCAATACCATCACCTTGGGGGTTAGGTTTCAACATGAATATCTGGGAAACACAAATATTCAGACCATAGCAATAAGATCATAGGATTCCCCTGAAGAAGAAGGAGGAGGAGGAGGAGGAAGAAAGAAAAATAAAGAAGAGAAGTGGACCACTTTTTTCTTTTACCTCAAAACCAAAATGACATGCTTTTTATTTTGGGGTGGAAGAATTATGTGGATTGACCTAGATTGGCATCTAAACTTATTTCTCTCAAATGACCCAGTTGAGGAGGGGCGTTAATTTGTTAAATGAACATATGCTAGCTTCCATTAAAAGTAGGGACTTATAGTCATAGCAATAATTATTATTTATTGAATATCTACTGTGCACCGTACAATAAGCTAGGTGCTTTGCATACTTTTATCTTCAACCATCAGAGCACTCCTAAAGGGAGACATTATTATTTTCATTGTAGATATTTGGAAATCAAGACTCAGAGAAGTGACGTAACTTGCTTTAGGAAAGTTATTTAGGAAAGGTGTGTGCCTTAGGAAGTTTCAGATCCAGATTTGAACCTCTTTATGCACTGTCATAAAAATTGTTTGTTGCTGCATACGTTGCTTAAGATATCAAGCCTGGAACACAAAAGGAGCTTAATAAATGTTGTTTGCATTTCCCAGATTAGTAATAACATAGTGGCTTCCCAAGAAAGATTGGCAAAATAATATAATGAGGCTTCTTCGTGTCTTGCCAGGAAATGTAAATAGTGTCTCCAAATTGACCCCAAAGGTTCTGAGTCACTACAGCTTCCAGGTGTCAGGTAAGGATGATATCAGTCTCAATTGCAGGTTCTACTCTGCTATTTGTTCCAAATATTTTCTGATTGCAAATATTATTGATCTGACAGTTTATTTCCCGAGACACATTAGTTCCAAATGGCTGTGATATGAAAACCTCATCCTAAGGAAATTGGCCTTGTGAATGGTTATCCCCTGGGAAGAGTATGCTACTCTTATGGCTGTACTAATATGATGAAGTAGCTGTAAATACAATTAGTGAGCTTGGTTGGTGATTTTCCAATAATGATGTTTGGGGTATATTATTGGTTTAGCTGTAATTGAGCTTAAGATGATCTGGAAATGTCTAAGCTGGTGTGAAAGTCATTCATGACTTTGGCTCCAGTGTGGATGTTTCATGAAGCAGGTGGCCTGATGACATTTGGATGTGCTGAGACTGGGGGAGTGTTCCAGGATTGGCTGTGGCTTGTGTCTCCAATACTGTTTCTTTTTTGCCCTGTCGCTAGTAAGGTGATGACTTTTTCATAATCTTCTATCCTCTTCCAACATTATTATTATTATTTAGAGCTTACTACATATTATTTAGCACTCTTATTCTCATACAAGTATAATTTATTTGATGTATGTTAAAGTTATCCTTTTTAGTCAGAATGGTTAATGCTAGCTGCCACAACAAAGACTTGAAATCTCAGTGGTGTAACAGCACAAAAGTTACTTTTTTCTCACATAAAGTCTGATGCAGGTCAACAGGGGCTTGCCTCCATTGGGTGACTCAGGGATCCAGGTTACATCCATCCTGTGGCACCATCATCTCAATATATATCTGTTGGGAGGCAGTTTTCCCTGGCGTTCTTGTGTTCTGTGGTCAGGCCTTCCCAACTAAAGGGCACTGACAAGTTTTGTTCAGGGATGATTAAATAGCAAACAGAAGATAGAGAACCTCTTCTTTCTTGCAGACATTTCAGAATAATAAAGCCCTCTCCTATTCCAAAAGGATGTGTGCTTACATTCTTGGGTAATAAACCTAGAGACATCTTTCCCCATGCCACATACATATTTATTTACTTTATAGGGTAATGAATCATCTGTTTCCACAAGGGAGGACGGGCAGGTCACTCACAGCTTGCTTGAAGCTCAGAGTCTCCTAAGTTCAGTGTTCTTTTGGGGTGCCATCCACTGCATAGATGACTGGAAGGCTGGGGTGTGGGGAGTTGGTGTTCTCACCATTATTTCTATTGTGATTGACAGACAGTTTGTTTCCCTAACCTTGTGAATGGTTATCCTCTGGGAAGAGTATGCTGTTCTTATGGCTGTATTAATATGATGGTTTCTTCAGTCATTGTGTATGTATGGTATATGTGTGTATATATGCAGTATGTGTGTGGTGTAGAGGTGTGTATATGTATGCATATATGTGTGCAGTCTGTGGTGTATTTGTGTGTATATGATGCATGTATATGATGAATGTGTGTATGTGTAGTATGTATGTGATGTGTTTGTGTCTATGTGGTGTATGTATGTGTGTGATGTTTGTGTATGCTTAGTGTGTGGTGTGTATGTATGGCAGAGGAAGAGAAGGTAGAAGAGGTGCTCTAATTCTTAGGAACCCTGGACCAGAAGTAATGCATCATTCCTACTCACAGTCCCATTTTTCAGAACCCAGTCACATGGCCCCAGCCTTGCTGCAAGGGAGGCTGGGAAATACAGAGGAACATATGAATACTCTATGAGTTTTAATTGTGTCTACAACATCACCTAAACTGTCTTATGTCTTTTTCATAATCTCTTTGTGAAAGTAAGGTACCTTGAATCAAGGTAACAAAAATCTGATTGGTAATAGCAAATAATAGTAAGTATATAAGCTCGCTTTTGTGTGTTGTTTACCTTTCCATTGTAAGTTAATAAATACAAGCATTGTAAATGCTTTGCTTGTATAAACTCAATCCTTATAACAATTCAGTGAAGAAGGTAACATTCTTATTACCTTCTTACAGATGAAGTGTCCAGAGAGGTCGAGTGACTTGCTCTCAAGGCGGCTCATAAGTGGCAGAGAAATGATTAAAACTCAGAATTGGCTCCGACTTTTCAGTTTTAACCACCATATTATACTATCTCCAGTAAGTAAGTACCAAAGTAGTGCTAGATTTCTGATTAGGCAATCTTTGTCCAGTCTTACCCTTTTCTGACACATCACATTATGCTTAGGGTGAGGGTGGGGTGTGGGGAATTGGAATAGAATAGGCAGCTGGATGTGGTAAGGTGAAGGGCACATTCTCTAGACCTGTAGTCCTCAACTGAGGGTGCTTTTGTCCCCCAGGGAGAAATTTAGAAGTGTCTGGAGTCTTTTTGGTTGCTACAACTGGGGTTCTATAGGTATTTAGTAGATAGAGACCAGGCATGCTACTAAACATCCTACGATGATCAGGGACAGTTCCAACCACAAAGAAACTGGGTCCCTGAAAGGTACATAGCACTGAGGTTGAGAAACACTGATCAAGAAATACAGCTTTAACTTGCATAAGGATGGTCCATAAGTCCTTTCCTTATAATGGCTGTTGGAAAGTTATAGTACTTCCTAGACAATGGCTCTTTTTTCTTTGATTCAATAGAATGACACCTTGGCTCCTACATACCAAATAAGTATGGCCTAAGAAGTGAAATTTTGACATTGCAATTTTAGGCAAAGACATACCTACCAATGTACACAAAACAGTTTCTAGTCAGAGACTATCATGTGGAACAAATTTGAATTGTGGGCACATTTAGATGCAGCCAAAACCTTTTGCTTTGCATTCATGGAGCAAATGGAAGACATAAAGAGGTAGCATCTTTTACAACTCATTTAGACTATTAGGCGCATGTGCTATTCTCTGTGCTGTGGAGTGGAGTTCTCACTTTGATTTAGCCCTGAAGGTGTTTGATTTATTATGATTTGTCTTTTTAATACTAGGGGTTGGCAAACTTCTTCTGTAAAGGGTCAGATAGTGAATGTTTTAGGCTTTGTAGGCCATGCCGTTTCTGTTGCAATTACTCAGCTCTGCTCTTGCAGTGCAAAGGCAGCTGCAGACAATATGTAAATGAGTGGGTGGGTCCTATTTGGACCATGAGTTGTAGTTGCCAGTGTCTTTTTTATATTGTCACTTTTTATTTTTATATGCAGCTTGAGCATAAGATAGGCAATAATCTCCAAAGGATTGAAAAGTAGGTAAAGAAAATGCAAAAATAAGAATGCATCTTTCAAAGAATGAGTCCCCTGCTCTATTTTTCTGCCAGGATCCACCCACTCTCAAGCCTTCTCTTTGACTGGGCGTGGTAGCTCATGCTTGTAATCCCAGCACTTTGGAAGGCCAAGGTGGGTTTATCACTAGAGGTTAGGAGTTTGAGATCAGCCTGGGCAACACTGCGAGACCCTGTCTCTACTAAGTGAATAGATAAGTAAATAAATAAATAAAATTAAAAATAAATAAATAAGCTGGGTGTGGTGGCATGCACCTGCAGTCCTAGCTACTTGGGAGGCTGAGGTGGAAGGATCACTTGAGCCAAGGAGTTGGAGGATGCAGTTAGTTATGATTGAGCCATGACACTCCAACCTGAGCAACAGAGTGAGACCTTATCTCTAAAAAACAAAAAAAGTCTTGTCTTCTTTCTGTGGCAAGTGCATAAACTCCCATCACACTTGATGTACAAACAGTATTTACTTACTCTCAGATTGTTGCTTATTACTCATATGAACTTATTTTCATTGTTCAATGGATCCATTTTTCTACCTATGAGGATTGTTTGAGTGGAAGCACATCATAATTTCTTCCCTAAAAGTGAATATAGAATATATGTTTTTATTTAACAGCTTTTCACTTGGGCTAGGTAGAAGTCCACAGCTTGGCAAGCATATGGCGTGCTTTCATTTTCGGGAAGAATGAAAGTTGTTAAGTGAGGGAGACGTGTGCAGGATGAAGCCATGGGCCACCTCCTCCTTTGTTTCTGGAATGTGTCTGCCATCACCAAGCAGAGTAATCTCTCTTGTCCAGGGATCTTATTTCCTTTGATGACCCAAGTAGTGTGAGGCCAGATTCTTCACACTTCATGCTGTTAGCCAACATAATAAACTTACATCCTTCTCCTTCAGAAGGGGCTATAATGGGTCTTAGGCAAAGCAGTTCCAGGTTGTATCAGAGAATTATAATGCAATTTATGGATAAAGATAGGGCCAGTTACAGGTTAGCTAAAGGTGAGAGGACACATTTCAAAGTTTCCTCTCTGAGTTAATTAGACTTCATTAAAATTACTACTCAGCTACTCTATGATTATCAACACAATTCTTAAACAATGAATATACTGGGAATTTGCAAATATAATACCATGGCAAATTAATTATTTAAAGGATGTCTGTGTTGAACCATAAAATGCAAAAGATTTTTTAACAAGCCCATTCAAGTTCACAAATGTTTTTTGTATGCTTATTTCCTGCTAGGCACTAGGAATCCATTGCATCTGAATAAGTCATTGTTGCTGCCTCCAAGAAGCCCATGGTTTAGTGAAGAACCCCTTGCTTTAACCACTATGTAGAGATGGCAGATTTCCTTACGTTAGGCTGAGGTAAAGAGAGATTTATCTGCTCTTAAATCTATTCTGATTCCTGTATGATAGGCTCCTAATTATCCACCCAAGTAGTTCTGTAAAATATGCTTGCCATTTTCCAGCTCTGTTTTTGATCCTCTCCTTTTCTTCCTGTTTTCTTGGGATCTGCAGCCTCCCTGATAATTAAATGGGGGCTATACTAGTCAAGATTTCTTTAGTTGCAAATGAATGAAACCCAACTCAAGATGTCTCTAGTCACAAAAGAGGGTGTTTGGTGGCTTATATGAGTAAACTATCAAAGAAAGTAGGACTTTCTTTGGGCTCAGATGATGACATCAGGACTCAGTCTCTCTCTTTCCATTTCTTTATTTTGTTTTCTTCTAATTTTTTTTTTTTTGATTTGGAGTCTCACTCTGTCGCCCAGACTGGAGTGCAGTGGCCACCCCCGGCCACCGCAGCCTCAACCTGTTGGGCTCCGGCGATCCTTCCGCCTCAGCCTTCCAAGTAGCCGGAATTACAGGCATGCACTACCACACCCGGCTGATTTTTTGATTTATTGCAGAGATGAGGTCTCGCTGCCCAGGCAGGTCTCGAACATGCGGGCTCAGGCAATCCACTCACCTCAGCCTCCTAAAGGTGCTTGATTACAGGCTGAGCCACCGAGCCCGGCTGAGACAGGGTCCTTAAACAGGTAATCAAGGTAAAATGAGGTCACTAGAGTGGGCCACTCATTCAATATGATTGGTGTCCTTGTAAGAAGAGAACATTAGGACACAGACACATACAGAGGGAAGACCAAGTGAAGATACAGAGAGAAGATAGCCATCTGCAAGCAAGGGGAGAGTCCTTGGAAGAGACCAACCCTGCCAATCTCAGATTTCTAGCTTCCAGAACTGTGAGACAATAAATTTATGTTTAAGTCCCCCAGTCTGTGATGCTTTGTTATGGTAGCCCTAACAAACGTTAGGTTCAGTCCTGGAAATAAAGATGGACTTATTTAGGTACCATTTGAACCAGCCTATCAATAGAAGTGGAGTGGTTCGTTAAAGGAAACCCATGGGCCTGTTACCACAAGGAAGGATAATGGATGCTGGGAAGGAAAAAAAAATGACAGTGTTTACCACTGGTTTGGAGTTATAATAATAATAATAATAATAATAATAATAATAATAATTGAACATCCATTATCTGTTGGGTTTTGAAACTCCCTTATACTTAATACAGTGACCCCCATAAGGTAGATACTAATATTTTCCTCATTTGATAAGTGTGAAAACTGAGGCACAGACAGGTTAATTGACTTACCCAAGGTCATGCAGTCAGTAAGCAGCAGAGTCAAGATTTGTGTCCATACCTGTTTGGTTCCAGAACATCAGCATTTTACTAGTATATGCTTTCTTTTTTTTTTTTTTTAGTTGGATTCACATTCCGTTGCTTAGGCTGGAGTACTGTAGCATGATCATGGCTCACCACAGCCTTGAATTCCTGGGCTCAAGTGATCCTCTTGCCGTAGCCTCTCGAATACCTGGGCCTTTAGGTGCACACCACCAGCCCAGCTAACTTCTTTATTTTTTTTTTATAAATAGAGATGATGTCTTGCCATGGTTGCCCAGACTGGTCTCGAACCCCTGGGCTCAAGTGATCCTTTCACCTCGGCATCCCAAAGTGCTGGGATCACAGACGTGAGCCACCGCACCCAGCCTGCTATACTCTTTTGAGTTTAGCAGCTTAGGATTGTTATTTTATCCTCAAGACTGAAAAAGTTCTGGTTTGAGGTATGACAAGGATGTGTGTTTCTGCGTTAATTAAGGAAAATTCGCAGTCTGCAGAATTCACAAGTTCTCGGAGCTGTTTCTGATCCAGGCAGACCTTTGACCGATTTGAGTTAATTAGCACTGCAGAACATGAAGTAATCACTGTTGTTCCTCAAAATTGAAGGTGGAGAGATACCCGGTGACTTGCTACAACCCAGCCCTGACTCCGGAGTCTGAAGCTCAGAACTTCAAATCCTTAGCAAGGAGACAGCATGAAGAAATTAATCAGTTCCTCTGCTTTTTCCTTCCTGTATGTTACTATGTTTTCTGTCACATGATTAGCAAGGTGAGCCCTACACCTGTCTGAATCAGTGGGCTAAAATCTGTACAGCTGAGGAGCGGTTCTGTCCTAAATTTTAGAAACAGGATTTTTAGTTTGAGGCATGCAAGCCAATATTTGAGCATTTTGCCTGGGAAACAAATTCAGAGAATATCAGACCCATACATGGTCCTCAGAGTTTCTCCAAGTGGGTCTGGTATTTCTGTGGAAACCATCCGGTGACCCTATTTGTAAACCCTGGTTGTCTTTGGCAGGACTTGCTGGTTGCAAGAAAGGGCAACCGATGCAAGGTAGTTCAAAAACAAAATTCAGAGGATCATTATTGAGTATTTATCATCTGAGTCCTTGTGGCTGGGAAAGTTGTGTAGAGAAGCAAAACTTGTTATAATTTTTTCTTCAACAATTATGCAATTTCAACTATTAACATTTTAATAATTTTTTGTTATTTATTTATTTTTGTTTATATTCATGGGATACAAGTGTAATTTTGCTACATTGATATATTACATTGTGGTGAAGTCAGAGCCTTCAGGGCATCCATTACTGCATCACCAGAGTGCTGTACACACCAAGTGGAGCCCCCTTTCTTCCTCTACAATTTTTATTTTTTTGAGTTGGAGTCTCACTCCATCGCTCAGGCCGAAGTTGCATGCTCACGGCCACCCCAGTGTCGACCTGCTGGGCTCCAGAGATCCTTCCGCCTCAGCCTTCCAAGTAGCTAGAACTACAGGCACGCGCTACCACACCCAGCTAATTTTTGATCTATTGTAGAGACAAGGTCTCGCCAAGTTGCCCAGGCTGGTCTCAAACCAATGGGATCTGGCAATCCACTCGCTTTGGCTTCCCAAATTGCTGGGATTATAGGCTGAGCCACCAAGCCCAGTCATACAATGTTTTTGGGTTTTAAAAAAAATTTTTTTTTTTATTTTAAAGATGTAGGATGCAATTCAGAGTTAGGTATACAAATGTTCATTATGCAGGTACCCTTGTTGATGAGGTCTGCCCCCCCACAGCATATTCCTACTACTGCCAGTCCCACCCCATAATGTGTGATGAACGTTTTGGCTCCGGATTAAGAGTTACTTTATTTGTTTTTAATTTTTTAATTAATTTTTTTTCTCCCATGGATAGGTGTTCGATTTCAGAGTCATTTTATCACTGTACACACCAAACAACCTCCCACCATCCACTTCCTCCCATTCCCCACCCCTCTGAGTCCCCACTATCTATTATGCCACATTCTGCTTCCATGTGTACACATTATTTAGCTCCCATCTATGAGAGAACATGTGGTATTTGTCTTTCTGTGACTCAGTTGTTTCCCTTAAGATAATGGCCTCCAGTTCTATCCATGTTGCTGTGAAAAGACAGGATTTCATTCTTTTTAATGGCTGAATAGTATTCCACTGTCTATACCACATTTTCTTTATCCAGTCCTCCATTGGTGGATACTTATGTTGATTTCATGACTTTGCTATTGTAATGAGTGCTGCAATAAACGTATGAGTAAAGGTATCTTTTTGATATGATGATTTCTTTTTCCGTGAGTACAAACCCAGTAGTGGGATTGCTGGATCAAATGGTAGTTCTATTTTTAGTTCTTTGAGAAATCACCATACTGTTTTTCTTTTTCTTTTTTTTTTTGAGTTGGAGTCTCACTCTGTCGCCCAGACTGGAGTGCAGTGGCCACTCCTGACCACCGCAGCCTCGACCTGCCGTGCTCCGGCGATTCTTCCACCTCAGCCTTCCAAGTAGCTGGAATTACAGGCGCGTGCTACCACACCCAGCTCATTTTTGATTTATTGTAGAGATGAGGTCTCACCAAGTTGCCCAGGCAGGTCTCGAACCCGCGGGCTCAGGCAAATCCACTCACCTCAGCCTCCCAAAGCCGTGGGATTACAGGCTGAGCCATTGAGCCCGGCATTTTTCATAGTGGTTGCACTAATTTACATTCTCACCACCAGTGTATACGAGTTCACTTTTCCCTGAATCCTTTCCAACATCTGTTACTTTTTTCTTTTTAATAATAGCTATTCTGACTGGAGTGTGATGGTATCTCATTGTGCTTTTTAATTTGTACACACATTTTAATGATTCATGATCCTTCCTGCTAATCATTAACATGAAGCCTTTTCCATCACATCAGTTTCTTTGTGGCTCCATCTCTGAATTTTGAATGCCTATTATATGTCCTTGCATGGACTGCATTTCTTACAACCAGTGAGTCCTGTCAAAGAGAATCAGTCTGTCACTGACTATCTGACCCTGGTCCAGGGACAGCATAATCCAACTGCAAATGTTTGATTGAAAATCTTGCCTAAGATGCAGGATGCCATGAAGTTAACGAAAGCGATGTTGAAACGCGCTTAAAGTATAGACACATTGCAGGTGATCCACAAGAATCTAGCAACCTTAGAAGAGACAGTGCTGATTTTCACCTGGCATCCGCAAGTTCAGCCATACTTCTTGTTATCATGACTGTTCTGATTGTTCGATGTTTGATGTCCGTATCATACTGGTTATTCCAGATTTTGAATGCCAACCCAAGAAGAGTTAACAGTTGAACAACAAAAAAGAGTGACAAGGAAAATGCCTCAATGAGCACTTCAAAAGAGAGATATTTGAATATCAAACGATTCAAGAGGCCTCAGGAAAAATTGGTAAAGCCCTTGAATATTTTTTTAAATGACCTTTTTGTTATCATGCTATGAAAGCCAAACCTGAAGTGAAGGATTTTGTCAGAACAATTATACCAAAAAAATTTGCTACTTAATTAATTCTCTGTTCTTTTTTTATTTCTTTTTCTTAAATTTTTATTATAAAGATGTGAGGTACAATTCAGGGTTAGGTATATAAACATTGATCATGAGGGTACCCTTGTTAATGAGGTATGCCCCTCCCTCCCCTAGAAGGTTCCCTCAACTGCCAATCCCATCCCCAATTTTCTGTTCTTTGTAAGAATTCATCCATGGTTGAAATGGTCACCTCAGTTTTGTTATTTTGATAAGGTATAGTTTTATTTGTTTAAGATAATGTTTCAAATGGAGACTTCTCCTTTATCCACAATTTGTGATGAATGTTTTGGCTCTGGATTAAGCATTACTTTGTTTTTAACTTTTTAAATACAATTCTTTTCTTCCATAATCAGGAGTTTAGAGTCATTTTATTTATTTTTATCTTATTTTATTTTTTTGAGTCAGGGTCTCCCTTTGTTGCCCAGGCTGGAGTTCAGTGGCGTGATCATGGCTCACTGCAGCCTCAACTTCCTGTGCTCAGGTGATTCTTCTGCCTCAGCCTCCAAAGTAGCTGGAACTATAGGCATGTGCTGCCACGCCTGGCTCATTTTTTTTTTTTCTGTGGAGATGTGTGGTCTTGCTGTTTTGCCTAGGCTGGTCTTAAACTCCTGGGCTCAAGCAATCTTCCTGTCTTGGCCTCCCAGAGTGCTGGGATGGCAGGCATGAGTCACCATGGCT
Organism: Carlito syrichta; assembly: GCF_000164805.1. Lineage (NCBI taxonomy): Eukaryota > Metazoa > Chordata > Mammalia > Primates > Tarsiidae > Carlito > Carlito syrichta. The sequence goes on from NW_007143937.1 coordinate 54,972, forward strand.
TTGAATGTCTTCCATCAGGATTGTGTTTCCTCCCAGGATGGAAATAAGAAAGTCAGATAAGAAGGCCCCTTCCTCCTTCTCTCATAGGGCTGTACAGTCTTTGTCTTCCACTTCTCACCATGGTGGCTGTATTTCGCTTCCTCTTTCTTTACATCTGTGCTCTCTGCTCACTCATGGTGTATCTGCCAAGACATTCATGTTTTATACTGTGTATTACACCTCTCCAGTCAGAGGATACTGGATCAGGGACGGGCCATGACCAAAGGGCAGCCTATTTTGTAGGCTGGCCAAGGACTCGACTTGATGAGAAAGATGTGAACTGGACCAATCACATTCATTCTTAAGAAACTCTAAGAAATATAGTCAGAGTTAGCCAGATACTATGATGACCTGATAGCTAAATAACACAATGTAAAGGGGGCCTCCGAGGACATGATGGGTCAGAGCAAGCTTCAGGAGCAAAATGGAGTAATCCAGCAGGACCAAGATGTCAATCAGGCTCCAAAGTTCTCACCCAGTGTTATTCTCCCATGTCACATACATGTCACATACCCACTTCTCTTGGTGACAATACCCCTGATTTTCTCAATCCATGTAATGTGGTTAGAACTGACCCTATCTCCTTTCCCCTCCTCCCCTGCATAGGTTCCCACCACTGTCAGTCATTTTCTCAAGGTAATATGTTGGATGATCAAGGTCCACTATATGAGTGAGAACATGTGATACTCAGATCTTTGTTTCTGTGAGAGGTCACTCAGTATTATAGACTCTAGTTCCATCCAGGTTGCTGCGAAATTCATGGTTTTGTTCTTTTTTATGGCTGCGTAGTATTCCATTGTGTATGTGTACCACATTTTTGGAGATGGGATTAATGGTAGTAAATATCTGTCTGGAGATGGGGAGACAACTCTTATCAACAAGGGTGCCTGAACGAAGCATATTTGTATAGCTAACCTTTAACTGTACCCCACAATATAACAATAAAAAATATTGATTATTAAAAAAAAAAGAACTGACCCTACCCTTAGATCTAGGGTCCTCATGTGACCCAGTTCTGGACAGTCAGCTCATTTTGTGCCCTTAGACATAGTGGTTAGTTATGGAAAGAGCACATTGCCCAACTAGAGCCAGTAGCAGTCAGATGAAGGACTTTTGCTTAAATGTGTTAGGACAATAGAACCCAGGAGGATCTGCACCTGAAACTACTGGTAGCCATTTGTTAAAAAAAAAAAAAAAAGCAATCTGGAGGACATCAGGACCCAGAGGCAGAGAAAACATAGGTCCTATTGATGATGTTTGTGTTGCTGGATCCAACTATGCCTGAAACCGCTATCACAGATTCCCAGCCAACATTTCTCTCTTTGCCTAATCTAGCTTGAATTGAGTTTTGTGTTGTTTGTTACAGAAAGAGCCATAATCAACACAACATACTTATTTGATTAAGATAATAATAATCCTTCTTAACCATTCCAAGATACTTTTTAAGCTATCATTCTCTGATTCTCTCAGCACCCTGTGCGGCAGACAGAGCAAGGATTGTCATCTTGGTGAAGATTGCTGCCAGATCTAAGGAGCTACAGAGATGTTTTCTCAAGTACTCAGAAAACACAGGGTGTAAAGACTGCCATCTGAGAGTTAAACCACGAAGTTAATATATTATAGATCAAAGCAGAATAATGCAAAATCACCTTAAAGAGACAGGATGGCTTCCAGGCCTGCAAAGCTGTCGCACAGTAGAATGTATTAACAAATTTAAAGGAAGACTGTCCATCATGATCCACCAAGGAAGCCTAGAGGAGAGAGAGTTGCAAAGGCAGTTTGTCCAGACAGAGGGAGTCTCAGTCTTTGAGTAGTTCTCATTCTGGTGATAAGGCAGATCTAGGAAATACCTTAAGCAATAAGGTCATATACAAGCAGGTTGGTAATCATGGTCAATTAAAGGTGGTTGAAGCTTCTTTGTCAATCTTCTATAAGAGCCAGGGTCTCTTTTTCTTCCCTTGAATCTGGACTCACCCTCTGACTTTGAAAAATAGAAGCCAGGCACAGTGGCTCCAGCTTGTAATCCTAGCACTTAGGGAGGCGGAGGCGAGAGGATTGCCTGAGTCCAGGGATTTGAGACCAGCCTGGGCAATTTGGTGCCAAAAAAATTAGCTGGGTGTGGTAGTGCATGCCCGTAGTTCCAGCTACTTGGAAGGCTGAGGCAGAAAGATCGCCTGAGCTCAGCAGGTTGACGCTGGGGTGGCTGTGAGCATGCGAATGCACTCCAGCCTAGGCATCAGAGTGAGAATCTGATTGGAAAAAATAAAAGAAAAATAGAAAGAATAGAAGTGATACTGTATTATTTATGAGACTGAACTGCAAAACATTCGCAGCTCCCACTTTTGCATACTTGGAAGACTTCCCTTTGGAACCCAGCTACCATGCTATGGGACACCTAAGCCACATGGAGAGGGTGAGCTCTCCCCTAGCTGTCAGCACCAACTGCCAGTCATATGAACAATCTAGTTGGACATTCCAGCCCACTGAGCCTCCAGATGACTTCAGCCTCAATCAACATCCTGCGGAACAGAATAACCACCCAGCTGAGTCTAGTCAACTTGCAGAATCATGAGAGATAATACATGGTTTAAACCACTAAGTTCTGAGGTGTCTTAATAGAGCAACAGATAACTGAGATGACAGCTTAAACAAAAAGGATATTTAATGGTCTTTAATGGGAAGCCTGGGTGTAGGAAGTATTCAGGTTTTGTGCAGCAGATTAACAATGCCATCAATTGTCTATGACCTTTCTTCCTTTTCATTCCACAATCCTTACGCTTTTCATCTTCTTTGTGGTATAATGTCATGGTGACAAGATGGCTGTCGTGTCTCTAGGTGCTTTAAATATCCATGTTCAGAGCAGAACTAAAGGAAAAGAGGTTTTGACAGTGAGATCTTCTCTTGCCTCTGTCCATTTCATCAGGAAGCTGAATGTCTTTCTAGAAGCCCCTATGATATCTTGACATTATATCTTACCGGCCAGATGTGACTCCCCTCAGTTGTAAGGAAAGGGAGAATATGTTGACCCAATCTCTATCCAGTCATTCCATGGGGAATGAGATTGATATTAGCTTTTTGGCAGCAACCAAAAATCTCTGCATAAGATAAATGCAGATATTATTGCCATTTGTCTTGTGATAGTTATGGTCCTAGCTGAACAGTTCTTGGTGCATGATGCTTACTCACAGACATCTCAGTCTAATGCCATTAAATGTTCAAGGAATGCATCCCTCTCTCTTGTCCCGATTTTATTCATTAAGGAACCACACTGTTATTTATTTCTCCAGGCTGGTCTTTTTACCAGGAGAGAAAGCGCTAGTTGTGTGAACTTTCTGAACCAATCTCTACAATAGTAATTTCTCTTTGTAAAGGAATAAAATGTCATCTGGTTTATACTTCAGTCTCAAGGTGTCCCTAATATGAGTCTAACCCTGAGATACTATTACTCTCAGCATGTTGTTGAGAAAGTCAAGTTTCAATGTTTGTGAGAATCTGGGTGAAATCATCTACTCTTCATGCTGTTGTATGAATTTCTGTGGAAAATAGCTTGCTGGTTCTTTCTTTTAGTGGAGACACAACTTATGGCTGAGAGAAACATCTGGATTTGCTACAGAGATGAGAATTAATAGACCCCAGGAGCCATTTGCTCTGCTTTCTATCCTCTGGAGGACACAGAGACCCTGGTGACTTTGGGCTCATGAAGGTGTTTGAACCTTCCCAGATTTTATGGTTCTATTCTGTTTTTAAACAATTTTCCTGCTAGCCTCAAGAGGTCAGTATCATGATTAAAAACATCAGCTCAGGCTTGTCTCAGTTCTTCCCAATACTGACTTGGAGCAAATATTTTCCCCTCTCTGAGCCTCAGTTTCCTTGTCTGTAAAGTGGAGACAGACCTCTACCAGCAAGGCTGCTGTCAAGATTGATCGCTTTGATGTATGCAAAATGCCTGGCAGAGTGTCTGGCTGGAGATGGTGCTCTCTAAGGGATGGCTATTTTTATTTTTACAGACCTTGTGTATCAACAGGAGGTCAGAAAACCTGGTCACCCAGAGCCATGCTGTCTTCATCCTTAAAGGCCCCGTTCATAGGTTCTGTAATTATTCAGTGAATGTCAATGGTGCACAAAACACTGCACTCAGCATTAAAGAGGATAAAGAAAAGAAATGTAAGACATGCTCCCTGGGCTCAGGGAAGTTATAACCTGGTTGGAGAGGCAATATATAAAAACATGAAATGGTTAAATAACCGTGCAAGACATATCAAGATGATGGAGTAGCCACAAGTGCAACAAAGGCTGCTTCAGCACTGTTGGTCCTGTCTTCTTGCAGTGGAAGTAGCCGTGGACTTGAAGTTAGACAGCCTTCCTGGACACCCCCCAACCCAAGGCTGGGCTAGAGACCACCCATTGCCCCTGGCCATGTCCACCGTGCTGGAGTGTCATTGTCTGTTTACTGGTCAGACTCCCTACTAAATTGGGAGCAATGATAGGCAGACACACATTTATTTATCCATTCATTGAACAAATATTTATTGGGCACCTACTGTGAGAACAAGGCAGTCATTGCCTATATCCTTGGAAAATTCCTAGTCTAGTTGTGTAGAGAGACAATGAACAAGGAAGTATGTAGACATACACAGTGTGGGTGGTGCTAAGTCTTGGGAAGAAACATAAGGCAGGATAAGGAATGTTGTGACTTGGAGATGTGTTACCTGCAGCCCCCTCAGGGAAGGCTTTGCTGTACAGCTGCAGAAGCATGGTCAGCAGACAGTCCCCACCTGTGGCCTCCTTCAAGGTCTTGCTTCACCTGCAGAGAGTCATCTTGCTCAAGCTCATATTGGTTCCAGGACAACTTGCAGCCAATGACTAAGTGAGGCAGGGTTACAAAGGCCCAATCATTTCAGCCTGATCAGAACACTAATGGGAAACATTTGCTGCAGTATTTCCTCACCACGGTGGACGAAGCTCTGAGGAGCCCATCACAATGTATTTTTCCCTTTGCCCAACCCTGCCTCTTTTCCCTTTCTTTGACAGAGACTGATCCCTAGAGAACATCTTACACCCCGTACCCCATCTCTGTGTTTGCTTCAGGAGAACCCAACATGTGGCAAGGTGATGGAGCATGATGGCATGGGGAAGGGTGCCTGCAATCTTGGATAATGTGGGCAGGGAAGGCCACCAAGAGAAGGTAACATCTGAGCAGAGATCAGCAGGGGAGAGAGACAGCCATGCAGAGGTCTGGAGGGACAGTGCTCCAGGCAGAAGGAACAGCAAATCCCAGAGCTCTGGGATAGGAAGGCACTTGGCGCATTTGTGCATCATCAGCAAGGCATCCTGGTGGGCTGAGGCCCAGTGATGGAGGCCAGCTGTTGGGATGCAGCTGGAGAGCAAGCCGGGAGGTCACATGGGCAGGGGACTTCCTCCATGTTTCCCTAGTGCTGGCTCTCAGTCAGTGCTCAACACATGTCTGCCAAACCTCACTGGGTTCTCATTCCAGCTCCTTTCTTCTCTCTCCATGTGACCTTGGACAAGTAGTGACTTAACCTTTCAGTGCCTCAGTTTTCTCCAACTGTAATGAGAGGTGGGAGTGGGACTCCCGAGCTCTGGTGTAGAGCTCTTGCTGCTCCACTATTTTCTCTTCTTGCAATCTCTCTTCTCTATCCCTCTTGGGATCTGGTGCACACCTGGTCCCAACCCCAGCCTCTCAGCAGATGGTTCCCACTAGTAAGGTGGATGCTCTTGGCAGCTCATCCCCACATCCTGGAGTCCCTGAACTGAGAAGCAGCTGCATTGAGGCGGTAGTTGGGGGAGGTGGCAAAGCCTGGAGGGAAAGTCTGGTTTCTCTCCTCTGATAATAAATAAGCCCGGTTAAGGTGTCCCCACACCCGCAAGGCAGGGTGCTCCTTTGGTGGGCCTTATTGCTTTGATAAAAACTGCTATCTGAAAATTGTCTCGGGCACCTAAGAACTTCCATTTTATGACTTGCACGTGCCTGGAATAAATTGCTTTTGCTGCCTTGTTATATATAATTCAGATCCTTATAGATGCTGGAAAGATGCATAACACTCTTCTGTAATGATTTATTCATTTGGGGGAAAGCAGAATGCACCCACTGGGTTCTGCCCAGACTGTCTGACAGCTCGCAAGTCTGGTGTTGCAGGTGTATGTTGGATTAACCTTGAGAGGGAGGAGCCGGTCTGAGCTCTTTAGCTGTCTGGGAAAGCAGTCCTGGCTGGGTAAGGGCCACCTATCAGTACAAGGCTTTCTCTAAGGCAGTTGCTGGCTGAGCTGGGGACTTTGTAAGTGTCATTTGAAGCTTCCTCGCTGTCACATTGAGGATGAAATCTACATCTAACTGAAGAGGAAATGAGGCTCAGAGAAGTTATGTAAGTTGCCTGAGATCATTCAGCTGAGAAGTAATGGAATTTTCCTATCCTATTGAAATGAGATGGTCTTCACTTGCCTATTTGCACCTGAGTCAGGTGCTTAACACACATGGATTCACTTCCTCTTTGGTACCACCCAGTGGAAACAGGTGATTTACTTCTTATGTTACATACAAGAAAAGAAACTCAGAGGGATGAGGGGACTGCCCAGGTTTATTCCTCTAGAAATTGAATGCCTGAAATCTTAACTTGGGCAGGTCAACATTCATTCACTCCTATGTTCATTCGTTTATTTAAACTCTCCATGCCTCAGCCTTCTTTGTCAACTGGGAATAAAATTAGTACCTACCTTGTAGGATTGTTGTGAGGATTAAATGAAGTTAAAAAAAGTTGTGAGGATTAAACAAGGTTTAAAAAAACTTTAACACAGGTAAAGTGCATAGAACAGTGTCGGGTTCACAGAAAAGTACACGATAAATTTTAGCTACTATAATAATTATTTTATCATTCAGTTATTCATTCTTTCATTGCACAGATATTTTTAGGTAGCCTACTATGAGTCAAGTACTTTCCCAGATGCATCACACAGGTGAGCCCATTTTTATTCTTACCACTGCTCTAATCTCACAGATGGGGAAACAGTTCTGAGAGATGTTCCCCTGGTTAGGAGGTGAATTCCATTTTCCAAAGTAAGTCACTCATTCAATGTATTTTCATTAAGAATACATTATGTGTGGTATAGGTGCCATAAACATATTTGTTGATTAAATGCATGAGTGAACACAGTGGTGGACAAGGCTGGTTTCTGTTCTGAAAACACTTGTGATTTCTAGCATGGGATATAGGCAAGTAGCAGAAAATGGTCATATTCCATGGATTCTAAGATGCACAACCCAAACACTATAATTACAGATACAGTGACTCACGCCTGTAATCCCAGCACTTTGGGAGGTTGAGGTGGGAGGATTGCTTGAACCCAGGAGTTTGTGAACAACTTGGGCAGCATAGTGAGACCTTGTCTCTACAAAAAAATAGAAAAAAATAAAAAAAATTAGCCAGGTGTAATGGTGTGCGCCTATAGTCACAGCTACTCTGGAGGCAGAGTCAGAAGGATAGCCTGAGCCCGGGAAGTCAAGACTACAGTGAGCCATAATTGTGCTATTGCACTCTAACCTGGGCAACAGCATGAGACCCCCAACTCAAAAAAAAATTCACATTTTTCACTTTTTAACCTCTCTAAGATTGAAGTGTATCTTACAATCAATAGTATTGCAAAATCACCGTAGGCTAGTAGTTGTCAGGATGAGGTTGGCCTTGCTAGGAGACAACAGTGGAGCTCTCTTTTAAGAATTATTGTATCTTTAATGTTCTTAATGGCACAGAGGGCAATATCTTACAGGAAAACACAGACATTGGCAACCATGATCTAAAAAATTATTCAGAAGGCCCAGACTTTGTATCGAACACTATGATTACAGGTGCAGTGGCTCACGCCTGTAATCCCAACGCTTTGGGAGGCTGAGGTGGGAGGATTGCTTATTTTTAGAATATCTTAGCCAATTTTCTATTTTACCTATAATATGTTACCTATTTTCTATTTTTAAAAAAAAAGTATGTGCAGAATGATAAGATGTGTTGATAAAGAACTGATGACTAAGTGAATCTCAAAGTGCTTTTTAAATAAGTAGAAATAAAAATTCTAAGCGATAAAAAAGCATTATGACTCCTAGGTATATATACCCAAGAGAATTGAAGATATATGTCTGCATAAATCACGTACACGAATGTTTATAACAACATTATTCACAAAAGCAAAAATGTGAAGCAACCTGAATATCCATCAACGGATGAATGGATAAACACAATGTGGTCTAACAGTCTAGTAGAATATATAAGACCATAAAAAGGAGTGAAGTACTAACACAGCCTACAAGGATGAACCCTGAAAGCAGTATGCTAAGTGAAAGCTGTGCTGATCATGATCCCAAAAAACACAACCCAAACACTACCATTTTGAACGTTGAAATCCCTAAAGACCAAAATGTCTAAAGTCTAAGGCCTGAAAGGTCAAAATTTCTAAAGATCAAAACCGCTAATGTTAAAATCACTGAAGTCTAAAATGCCTAACATCTAAAATCCTGACATTGACATTAGTGTGTTTTTGATTGCACATGGGATAATTGCATCATCTTAGGCAGAACTGTGGCCTTGTCATTGTCTTTGTTTGGAAGCTGAGTATGTTTTAAGGAGATGCATGTGGGTGCCATGTTGGAAAGGGGTGAACTTGTGGACTTAATTTGAAGTGTCAACTTGACTGGATTAAGAACTGCATAGAAACTTGGTAAAGCGTTATTGGGGGTGTATCTGAGAGTGCTTTCAGAGGAGATTAGTGTGTGAGTCTGAGCAGACTGGGTGGGAAAGATCTGCCCTCAGTGTTGGTGGGCAGAGTCCAGCCCAGAGAGAACAGTATAGAAGGCGGATTAGTCTCTCACTGAGAGCTGGGACAGACTTGTTTTCTGATGTTTTTGACTGATCTCATCAAAAGACTTAGGTTGCCTGTCACGATATGTCAGATGACCGCAGTTATATAAGCTATTTCTTCATGAATACAGTTTGTCTGCTCATAACTGTCATACTCGTGTGACTATTGTTAGTATTTATGAGGGTTTATGCTTGTGAAAAGATGTATGTTATTATGGCCTATTTTATTGTGCAAAGTGTCCTATGAAGTGTTCTGTCATGTTTTCACCTGTTTCTAACATTGATCCCTTAAAAATGTAAATAAATGCATTTTGGAGAATTTTTAAAATTATTTTTTCTGGAGTTATATTTTTTGGATTTTGATCTTTTGGGATTATGATTTTCAGAATTTTAGACTTTAGGGATTTTTATTTTTCCGTATTTCAATAGTCAGGATTATGGTACTTGGGATTGTACGTTTTAGGATGGTGGTTCAAACCCAGGTGAAAGAAGTCAGACTCATAAATCCACATATTATGATTCCATTCATGTGAAAAATCCAGAACAGGGAAATCTGTAGAGGCAGAAAGCAGATATGTGGTTGCATATGGCTGGGGAAGTTAGGGAGATGGGAGGTGATAGTGAATGGATACAGGGTTTCTTTTAGAGTTAATGATGTTGTTCTAACATTGACTGTGGTGATGGTTGCACAACCCCACAACCAAAACCCATTGAATTGCACACTTCAAATGGGTGCATTTTATGGCATCTGAATTATATCTCAATAAAGCTGTTATAAAAGAGAAAGCATGTGTCAGGGTCTTTCTCACACAATACTGATAGTGGCTTAGATTTGATGAAATACAGTATAATGTAATGTCATTAATGTTACATTGGGGGTTAAGATGGGACTGTGGAGGTGCTGAGGAGGGACCCAGGCCTGTCTGGGGTAGTAGGGAAGACTGCCTGGAGGTGGTGGTGGTAGGAGGTTTCAAAGATGAAGTTGTCAGGACAAGAAAGAGTGAGAGTGGAGCAGGAGTGACCCAGGCAAAGGATGCCACATGTGCAAACTCTGGGAGGGGCAGATCTACTTTAAGGGAATGGCCTTTAATGCAGGTGCCTGCTTTCATCCCCTGGGAATTGAGGGACATTAAAATGAGTGAGACTGTGGTCTAGCACTGAGGATAAAGCATCTGTGCCTCTTCTCCCAGGTTGGCTTCAACAAATAGTGTATCAGGTATGTCCGAAGAGAGAAAAGAGGGTAGAGGGACACTCTTGGCTGAGGTTTTGAATACCAGGAGGGTCATGACAATTTCTGCACTGCTGGTGGAAGAATAAACGACACAACCTTTCCCAAGGGCAACAACTCATTTGGCAAATGGCTTACCTTCCCACCCAGCCACCCACAACTATGCATGCATCCTAACTTAAGGAAATCCTCAGGGAAATCCTCTTTGATCTATTCACAAGGATGCTCTTCAATGCATCCGTGTAACAAATGGCAAACCATGGAGTCAGTCTGGATACATGGTGAAGGGTCTGTGGATTCTAGACCACACGGCACTGTCATCAAAGGGTTCAAGTGCGTGGGTGAAGGGCAGACCTGAATGCCAGGCAAATCTGCCTTAAAGATAAGATTGTGTCCCGACCTTGGGCTACTCCTGTGTAAGCCTCAGCTTCCTTATGTGTAACATGGAGATGATCATAATGGAACTTACCTCATAGGGTTAAGGTAGGGGTGAAATGAACACAGACACGAGCAATGCTTAGAGCAATGTTCAGCGCAGAAATAGTAGCTTTGTTGATTATTAGTTTATTACGGAACTAATAAAATGGATAAGCGTGAAGGCTATTCCACAATTTTGGATTTTGGATGATTATCAAGATCTATTGTGAGATGAAAAAAGGCAGTTGAGAAGGGACTCCATGTTTGCAGGTGTGCATGTAAATATAATTTATTTTTTCTTCTTGGTGTTTCTTAAACATTTAAAAAAATGTCTAAGGGAACAAGAAGGAATTTTGTAATTGAGGAAGGGTGAAGTTTTGTTTTGCTTTTCTAAAGACATACATTGAAGATGTGCATCTCACTGCAAGAACATGAAGCACCTCCCAGACCCTCTTCCAATGGCCACCAACTGGACCCTTTCTGGAAGCTTCCCTGAGCAGCAGGGCTTCGACCTGCAGTTCTGATGTGAGTTGCAACTCAGTGCAGGCTGCTTGATCTAAAAATAGGCAGAAAGACTCAAGTCTGTGGCTGCTCCAGTTTTTCTAGTTTGTTGAGCACTTTGGTTGGTGGAAACCAAAAGTTGTTTAAAATTAGGCTGAGCTCCTGGTGGCTCTAGGGGAGTAGGGGAGCTTCTTTGCATGCCCAGAGAGCTGGAGCTCACCATCTGGACCTCCTGCTGGAGGTTTCATCACTCCTGGGAAACCCTGTCTTCTGGAGCTGTGTGTGCCACAGGGTCAGCCCCAGTCTGTGGTGATAGCCTCGGCTATGAAAGAGTGCACTGCTCACAAGTTTCAGAGGTCCCAGAAGGTCAATGCCTCTTCTGAACGGCTTAATGAGGAACCAGGGCTCAAGCTTGTTGATTTCACTCCCTTTTCTCTGTTTCTCTGCTAGCCTGACCCATTATGTCATCACATTTTTCTTTTTGTATGCTTTTTTTTTCTCCTTTAAAATTAAGGTATAACATAAGCCATAAAGTGTCTAGATCTTCAGTCCACAGCTGGATGCATTTTGCATGTGAACACACCCTTAGCACCACCACACCAATCGAGAGATGAGAATTTCTCAGACCCCAGCGGGTTGTCTTGTGTCCCCTTCCAGTCACCATCGCCCCAAGGGTAACTGCTCCCTGGTCTCCATCACGACAGATGAATTCTGCCTGCTTAGAGCTGCCTATGAATGGAATCAAACAGCACACACTGCTTTGGGTCTGGCTTCCCCACATTACATCTGGGAGATTCATCTGTGTGTTCTTGTGGATAGTGGTAACTTTTTCTTTGTCGTTGCTGTGTATGAAGTACTGCAATTTGTTCACACATTCCACCGTTGATGAACACGTGTCTGGCTTCTATTTGCAGCTGTTATGAATAGTGCTGCTGTAGGCATTCCTGCATGTGTCTTTTGATGGATGTAGTTTTTATTTCTACCATCATTTATTGCACAGGCAACTACAAAATTCTCTTCCTTGATATCCCAGCTTCTTTTCCCCTTTTCATCTAATCTGCACTTAACTGTCAGAGTGATCTTAAATAAGATTGTGTGATGTAATTACTTACATCTCTAAAGGCTTCCTATTGCCCTTGGAATAAACCCCAAACTCTTTACACTGGCCTATACAAATCCTACATAGTCTGGTCTTCTTCTTGAGTTGAGGTCTCACTCTGGCACCCAGGCTGGAGTGCAGTGACACAATCACAGCTTACCTCAGTTTTGACCTCCTGGGCTCAGGTGATCTTTCTGGCTCAGCCTCCTGAATACCTGGGACTACAGGTGTGTGCCACCACACCCAGCACATTTTTTTGATTTTTTTGTAGAGTGACATCTCACTGTTTTCCCAGGCTGGTCTCAAACTCCTGAGCTCAAGTAATCTTCCTGCCTGGGCCTCTTAAAGTGCCAGGGTTACAGGTGTGAGCCACAGCACCCAGCCATTCTTGCTTTTTCTTCAACCTCTCTTCCCTTTATGGTACCTCAGTTACCCTGGCTTTCTTTCTGTTCCTTGAATATGCCAAGCTTGTTCCCTGCATGGGCTTGGTAATAGCTGTTCCATCTTCCTGGAATTTTCTTTCCTAAACCTTCCCTCAGATCGGTCCTTTCTGGCCACTTATGGCCCACCTTCAGAGAGATCTTCCCTGACCAGCCCATCAGAAAGAGCCCTATAGGTTTTCTTTTCTTTCCTTTCCCTTCCCTTCCCTCCCTCCCTCTTCCTTTCCCTCCCCTTTCCTTCCCTTCCCTTCCCTTCCCTTCCCTTCCCTTCCCTTCCCTTTCCTTCCCTTTCCTTCCCTTTCCTTCCCTTTCCTTTCCTTTCCTTCCCTTCCCTTCCTCCCTCTTTCCTTCCCTTTCCTTCCCTTTCCTTCCCTTCCTCCCTCTTTCCTTCCCTTTCCTTCCCTTCCTCCCT
>NW_007143937.1:68184-70455 GCF_000164805.1 Carlito syrichta
TGCCCTTCCCTTCCCTTCCCTTCCCTTCCCTTCCCTTCCCTTCCCTTCCCTTCTTTCTTTCTTTCTTTCAGTCAGGGGGTCTCACTCTGTTGCCTGGCTGGAATGCAGTAGCATGATAATGGCTCACTGCAGCCTTCACCTCCTGGGCTCAGGCGATCCCTCTGCCTCAGTCTCCCAGGTAGCTGGAATATAGGTGCATACTACCATGCCCAGATAATTTTTTGATTTTTTTGTAGAGATGAGGTAGTCTCGCTATGTTGCTCAGGCTGGTCTTGAACTCCTGAGCTCAAGCAATCTTCCTGCCTCTCAAAGTGCTGGGATTGCAGGTGTGAGCCATTGTGCCTGGCCTTGTTCTTTCTAATACCATTGTCTTCCCTACAACAAAAGAGCAGAGTACTTGTTCAGTTTACTCACATTTGTGTCCCCAGTGACTATCCTCATGCCTGCACCCAGTTGATGCTTGTGAATGTTTGTTCAGTGACTGAATGAAACACTGGTCATAGATACCCAGTTCCTTTTCTAAAGTGAGGCAGTATAGCCTCATGTGGATGACCTTGGAGCTCAATAATCAACCTGCCTGAGTTTGAGGCAAGACTCTACCTCTTACTAGCAGTCTGATCATAATCATCCTACCTCCTCATGCCTCAGTTTCCCCATCTGTGCACTGGGGATCATAGCTTGTTGCAGGCATCTGAGATCTACTATTCTATAGAATATCCGTTTTGTAGGGCAGTTGTACTATCCCTATTTTACAGGCATAGAGAACAAAATATTGGCTGATTGAAAATAAGGTTCATGGGAGGTTAAGGCAGGAGTATCGCTTTGGGCCAGAAGTTTGAGACCAACCTGGGCAACATAGTGAGACTCTATCTCTATATAAAAAAAAAAAAAAAAAAAAAAAAAGAAAGAGAGAGAGAAAATAAGGGTCAGAGACTGCACAGATAACAGAGGTAACAAGTGGTAGCACCAGGACTTGAACCCAGGTCTGGCCGACCTCAGAGCCCACAGAGACTCTGGTGGAAAGCATCCAGTGTGTGAATGAATTGAGGTTCTTGCTCTGGTCAGGTTGGGTGGTCTGCTGCGTGTTTACATAATAATGGAATTTTACTACCAGGATGGGGGTGGCGGGGGTGGGGGACACAGCATCAGTAATGGTAACTGATCTCAAACCAGGCAAAGTGGGGACCAAAGGGAGTCCCAAACTTTACTCGTGTGATGACCGCTTATATATCTAATCCTGAATTGTACCCCACATCTTTAAAATTAAAAAAAAAGGCCGGGCTCAGTGGCTCAGCCTGTAATTCCAGCACTTTGGGAGGCCGACGCGAGTGGATTGCCTGAGCCCGCGGGTTCTAGACCCACCCTGGCAACTTGGTGAGGTCTCTACAATAAATAAAAAATTAGCTGGGTGTGGTAATGTGCACCTGAGGTTCCAGCTACTTGGAAGGCTGAGGCAGAAGGATCACCAGAGCCTAGCAGGTCAAGGCTGTGGTGGCCAGGAGTGGCCACTGCACTTCAGTATGGGCAACAGAATGAGACTCCAACTCAAAAAAAAAAAAAAAAAATTACAAAAGAGTTTTATCACTATGTCAGTAGCTCTTGAAGGTTCATAGAATAGTTCTTCTTGGTTAATTCCTTGGATCTCCCAGGAGTCCTGGGAGGTGAGCAGGGCCAGTGGGGAATCCCTTATTTTATAGGTGAGGGCTCTGGAACTCTGAGACTTACCCCAAGTCACTCTTTGGCTTCCAGGCCCACTGCTGTCCCTGCTGTCCCTGCTACCTAACTCCTGACATCCTGGCAGCACCATCAAGGGATTTTAGCATTGCTATACCAACAGTCTGTAGTTCCCTGAATTTTGGGCATTTGCATACCACTCTTACCAGTTTAAAAATCTGCTTACTCACGCATGTTTGTTGCAGTTCTATTCACAATAGCAAAAACATGGAATCAACCATGCCGGCCATCAAAGCTGGACTGGATTAAAAAAATGTGGTACATAGACACAATGGAATATTATGCAGCCACAAAGGACAAACATATGGACTTTGCAGCAAATTGGATGGATTTAGAGTCTATCATACTCAGTGATGTGTTGCAGAAACAAAGAACAGAGTACCCTATGTTCTCACTTATAAGTGGACCTTGAACAATTATCATAATAATGTAAGAAAGGAATTGGTAATAGTGGGAAACTGCTAGGGAAGGGGAGGAGTGGGACTGGCAGTTGAGGGAAACTGCCAGGGGAGGGAGGGGCACACCTTATCAACAAGG
>NW_007143937.1:70475-131791 GCF_000164805.1 Carlito syrichta
AAGGGTACCTGCATAATGAACATTTGTATACCTAACCCTGAATTGTACCCCACATCTTTAAAATAAAATTAAAAAAATAAAAAATCTGCTTAATTAAAAACCCAACCTGAAAACCAAAAAACTCGAGCCAATCCTAAGCAATATTATCAGTATACTCATGGTCTGACATTTATTCAACAAATATTTATTGAGAACCTACTATATACCAGACACCAGACACAGGGAGTACATCAGTGCACCCAAAAAGAAAACCACCGATCATATACTGGGAGGGAGACACACAATGAATGAATGATTAAATGTGTGCAGCTTCAGGTGGTGTTATCGATATGAGGTAGACTAAAGCAGACGAAGGTAGTAGAGACCCACAGGGCAATGCAACAGTTATACACATAAATTTTCTGTGTACATGAAATCAGTGCATAACTGTTAGAATAAAAATGTCCAGTCCAGGCACGGTGACTCATGCATATAATCCTAGAGCTTTGTTGTTCAAGGTCAGGAGTTTGAGATCAGCCTGGGTAACATAGTGAGGACCCATCTCTCAAAAAAAAAAAAAATTAGCTGGGCATGGTGGTGCACACCTGTTGTCTCAGCTACTTGGGAAGCTGAGGTGGGAGGATCGCTTGAGCCCAGGAGTTCGAGGCTGCAGTGAGCTATGATTGCACCACTGCACTCCAACCTGGGTGATAGACCAAGAATTTGTCTCTAAAAAACAAAGAAAGTCCATTCAAGTGCCATCTGGATTTGCCTTATATCACCAAGATCATGCAAAACACACACCATCATTTGGAAAGCCTTCAAACAGTGCCAAGAAGACAAACCAGGTGGGATCATCCTCTTTTTTTTTTTTTTTTTTTAACTGAGCTGAAAACAGGTTCTGAGAGGTGTAGTGATTTGCCCAGGCTCACATAGCCAGAGGGTGCTGGACCTGGGCCCTGTGGTTCCGTCTCCCGCCTCTGTCATTTCCCAAGTTGGATACAAATTCTGCTCCCAATAAGAGCTTGAACCTGCAACTGACCTAATTTCCCTGTGGAGCCGCACTGCCCATCCACATCCGACCTGGTGTTTAGCCTCACAGGTGTGACCTGGCAATGTCTCCTAGCATCCTTGGGGGGCAGGAAGGGTTGCAATTGATCGCCCTGTTGCTTTTGCTCCGTTGCCCAGGCTGAGCCACTGCCAGAGACAAACTGGCAGGTATTTCAAGGGGAGATAGCATCTCTCCGGTCACCCCTCCTTAATAAGCTTCCAGTCACTTCAAATGATGATAACCATATCTCCTTTTACAGGTGTTTCTACCTGCCTCCTAGCCCCTCACTCAGTTGGGTTCCCTAGGGGCCGAAATCCCACCCACCTGTTCAAGATAAAAAACAAAGCAGAGCTCCCCACTCATAGAAAGGGCATTGGCAATATGCTGTGTCTTTGAAGAGTGAATACCTCATTCAAGGATGTTGTCTTATTTGACTTCAAAATATCTTCCTTTCACGTGAGTTTATCCAGGTGGATCTATTTCAGTTGGAAACTATAAAGCTCAGAGAGGTCAAGTGACTTGCCTAAGGTTGCACAGCATAGGGGGAGAATGACCTTGAACGAAGACAGGCAGGATAACCTCAGGGATGTTATGCAGATGAAATTAACACTGGTCATGTAGAAGAGCCTGGCAACAAGATATAGCTAAATATTAATACACTTCTTCCCTTAGGTGGACCCTACCGTGTCAGGCCTAGGGATGGTATGTTGTTATTATCTTTACTAATATTAATAATAGCAGTGATAGTGTGTTCAAATATGAAGGATTAGGAGATCACTGGAGCCTGTCATGTCTCCTGTGGTGTTGCAGGAAATATCTGTTGATGGATTGAGAAGGCCATCCCAGTAAGGTCAGGGAAATAATAATCCTCGCTGTCATTTATTAAGCACTAACCATATACCAGTCACTCCACTAAGTATTTTATAAGTTTTTTTTTCTTTTCCTTTTTGTTTTGGAGACAGCTTCTGGCTCTGTCACCCAGGCTGGAGTGCAGTGGTGTAATCGTAGCTCACTGCAGTTTCAACCTCCTGGGCTCAAGCAATCCTTTGCCTCAGTCTCCTGAGTAGCTGGGGCCATGGGCACATGCCGCCATGCCCGACTAGCTTATTCAGGCTGGCCTTGAACTCCTGGCTTCAAGTGATCCTCCCGCCTCCCAAAGTGTTGGGATTACAGGTGTGAGCTGCTGTGCCTGGCATATGAAATATTTTTAAAAAATAAAATCACATGGAGAGTTTGGATCAGTGGTTCTCCACAGAGTCATAGGAAAGCAATGTGCAAGGACATTTTCGGTGTTCACAACTGTGGGGTGGGGATGGGGTTTGCTACCGGCATCTAGTATGGAGAGCCAGGGTTGCTGCCCATCATCCAACAGTGAACAGGACAGCCCCCCTAACCAAGAATTTTCTGGTCCCAAATGCCAACGGTGCTGAAGTGGAGAAAATTCCAGTTTAGATTCAAATAGTTCTGCAAAGAATATTTTATAAAATAGCAACGTCTCAGGCCCTATCTCTCCTCCCCCCCCCTCCCCACTTTTGTCTTTCTTGGTGGGTTATTTTATTTACCTACATGTCTCCAAAGAGCCTGCTTTTGTGTGGCTTGTGATTACTCCATTCTAGACGTTATCTATTGGTTCCTCACAATGAAATGTGAGGCGTTAGCTCCCCCTTCTCCATCCCCATCTGCCTACACACATGACTCCGCCCCCGCATAGATCTGATATAATTTCTGTTGGATCAATATTTGGCATTTACCTTACCCTAACCGTAAATGGTGTTTGCGGCGGATGTTGCCGTCAACTCAGATGACTTTTCTGTCCTGCAAAACGTTTTGTTCTCTCTGAAGTTAATAATTGCCTTGTTTTTCCCTTGGCTTTGTTTTCTGTGTACTTTCTACTAACTCAACCCTCAAATCTTTGCCAATTGTCTAAATCTCCTTTCAAGATATTCAGAACCATCAGGGAGAAAAATCTATCAAGTGTGCCTCCCAGAAGGAGTCTCTAAGTGTTTTGCAGGAATTGTTTTTATGTAAGACTCACAACAGTCCATGAAGCGGGTACCATTATCATCATCATTTGACACCTGCGGAATTAGCTGTCAGAGATGTCCTTTGGGTTCTGAAGATTACCCAACTCTGGGATTCCTAACGTACCAGAAGGTCACCCTAAGACAACGCCCTTTAAAATGCCTCCAATAATTAGACCTTCATCAGTCTCAATGAAACCAGGGTAGCTTATTCATTTCTGTTTCTACAGTGTGCCCCATAGAGATGTATACAGAAACAGAGACTGCAGACCCACATGTGTATACCTACAGACACACACAGACACACAATGCCAGGCATGGATCAGGACTCTGGTTACTGTTTGTTGAATGAATAAGTGAGGACTTTTGAGAGGCAGTGGGAGGTGTGCCCAGTGCTCCCGGGCTGAGGATTAGAGCGAGTGGGGCTTGGTCAGGCCACTGTGGGCGAATTGCTTAACCTCTCTAGCCTCTGTCGCCCCATCTGTAAAATGGAGCAGAACACACCTGCTTCACAGAGTTGTTGGACATAGGGAGAAGTAGCTGGGAAATGCAAATACTCAGGAACCTAGAAAACACCACACCGATGACACAAGGACATTTTTGTCACTATGTGGGGGGAGCAGATTTCTGCAAAGCTTCCCCCTTTCTTCTTCCCTTCCTTCTTTTCTTCTAAGTGAGACATGGCATAATTAATTTAGAAAGGAAAAAGAAGTGCCTCACGGTGGAGAAAAGACATAGTTCAAGCTAGTTCTAATATGATAAAATATTTATATTAGTGTGTCATAAAAAAGGATTTGCTCTTCTCTTGCCTGGTATCATTAGTGGGTAGATACGTAACATCTTATTTTCTCGCCTTTTTTTTTCTTCTCTCTTTTCTAGCTATGTACCGTTTTGAGTCGTCGACTAACTACAAGGAAATTTTTCTTCATGATAATAACAATAGATGATATTTATTTAGTGCTTACTGTGTGTCATCACAACCACAAACCCTTTTAGACACTGGCTTATTTAACTCAAACCACAACCCTAGGAAGTAGGGTCTATAATTTTTCCCATTTGAAAGATGAGGAAACTGAGGCACACACTGGTCACTGGTTCCCACTGTCCATTCTGACTTTGAAGCCCTTGGCCGTCCCTGTTCCCTTCTGCCTCCTCTCTGTGCGGTGCTACTTTGACCCTACAGCTTTCAAATAGAGGCCAGATGTCCAGAGGCTTTTTACTGGGGAAAGACAACCAATAATCAAAGCCTTTTCAGCTTGCAGTAAATGGAGATACCAAGAACTCTGAATTGCTGAGGTTCACATTTTGGGTGATGATGTAGGTCTTCTAGCCAGGAATGGAGAAATTCTGGAAGTCCATTTTCAGTGATATTTTGAGTCTTGGAAACACAACATTGGAACCAGCTCAGCTATCGTGAATAAAAGAGCCCCTGGAGGGGTCTGGGACAGCTCGCCCCGGTTAAGCCAGTTTTGCTGTCAAAGGAACATGATTTATGGTCTCCAGACCTTTCCTTCCTGCATCTTCCTTCCCTGCCTTGTAGCTTCTGTGTCAGCTCTTGCTGATCACAAAGTGCACGATCCCCTGGAGATCTCAGTCAGAGTCAGGCTATGGTGGACCCCAGACAAGGGTTGACACATGCAGACACACAGATACACACACACATACAGATCTACACAGAAGCAGAGGGACACACTGATATATACAGACACATGCACATATACAGACACACACACACAGACCTGCATATAGACACAGACACACACATGCAGACATACGTAGAAACAGACACAGAAACATACATGCATATAGACACACACATACAGACACAGACAGAAGCACGTGCATATACATACAGATGCACACACAGACATACAGATACACATATATACACACAGACACAGACACACGCATACAGACATACACAGAAACAGAGAGACACACAGATACAGACGGACACACAGAAGCAAACACAGAGATGCACACACACTCAGACACACAGACATACACACACACGCATAGAAACACACACACAGACACAGAAACACACACATACAGAAACATACCGACACGCACACCCCCTGCCCATTTGTTTCACTCACCATCTTTAAAATCACAGTATCTCCAGCCCTCAGTTTCAGGTCCTGGCATACAATAGGTGCTCAGCAAATGTCTATTGAATGAATAAGTGCATTGATGACTCGATTATTCTCTCTTTGCCCTGTTCCGAATGTTTTGGTGCTTGTTCTTTTGGCTTGCCTGGATACTACTGGAAAAGACTAGTGGAAGGGATTCCTGTCTTCATTTTGGACAGATGCCAATCTCCTCAGCATGACTTGGAAGGTTCTCTGTGATGTGACTCCTGCCAGCTTCTGCCTTATTCCCCGCAGCCCTCTGGTGTGTCCAACTTCACTCTCACTGGTTTTTAATCTTTTCTGAGCCACAGAATTCTTTGAGGCTGACAAAAGCTACAGACCCTCTTCTCCTATGTATAGATATCTCCTCATTCAAACAATGTTCTGTAACTAATTTCTAGGATCCCTGAGGCCTATGTGTGAATCTCCAAGAGTGGCATAGGATGCAGGCTAAGAACCCTTGTCCTTTTCTTATTATTTGAGGCTGCAGGACCAGGGAAGCCCAGAAAGAGGCGGTGGCTTGCCCAGGGTCATGAATGATAGAACTGGAACTGAGAACCCAGGTCTCTGGATCTCCATTTCAGGGCTTTCTCCCTTTCATCATCCTGTGTTGATGAATGAACGCCATGTAATCAGTTAATACAATGAACAATTAAATCAGACATTCCCTTCAGCCTTCTCCATCCATCAAGTCCTCAGCTCTGGCAGCTCTGTCAGATGCTCAAATACCAATGGTTTCTGGAGTAGAGCATTCTTCCTTGTAGTTTGGTATTTCCTTGATGATTATAAATGGGAGTGATTACAGTTGACTGTTCCACTGGGCATCTGCCACATAACTGAACAGCTCTTCCTCTAACTTGCAAAATGGAGTCAAGAGAGCATCCCAAATTAGCTATTTATCCCAACTGTTGTGACTTGCCATGATCTTGGGTCAGGGTCACATGGTCAGCTCATTTCTCAGTGTTCTATGTCTCCTTTAATGGATCCACTGACTTTCCCAATTTCTTAAGGCAGAATCTAACATATAACCCAACACATCTCTCTCCTCATCTCTTCAGTCAAATCTATTACCAAGACTTGCTTCCTTTCACTGTGCATCCAATTCATCTCTGTCTGTCATCTCTGCTGCCACCACTTTCACAAATGAGGGCAACGTTATCGACGGCATGGAGAATGGCCATGACCCCCCCTAGGGGTCACTTGTCTTTCACTTCTCACCATTTTCTGTTTGGGCCAGAAACATGGTGCATTAGCCAGGATGGGTAGTGCTATGCTGCTGTAACAGACAACCTGTGGGTTCAAAACAAAATGGTATTTCACACTCATGTGAGCTAGCTAAGGTCTCACTACACTCTGGGACTGCTGTCCTCCAAGATCAACTCAGCACTCCAAACTTCTTTGATCTTACGGCTCTTCCATATTAATACAGGCTTCTTTAATTGCTGCATGGGGAGAAAAGAGTTGTTTAGCAGCTCTGAAATGCTTCCACCTGTCTCTTCTGCTCCCATTTTATTGGCCATGGCAGTCATACGTCCACGTCTAATTCAAAAGGGCGCTCATATCGAATCACTTCCCCCAAGGAGTGGGTGGTAGAAGAGAAGCTGAAAAAGAGGTAGTGGTGTATCAGCTTTTTAATTCAAAATAGTGATCCAGCTATGAGACAGAAAGATTCAGGAAATCAACATTATCCAGACTAAGTTCCTCTCCCCACACCTCTGACTAGAGACCAGGTAGGAGGGGCATTTGAGGAGGAGGGCGGGGAGTGTGGAGAAGAGGGGAGAGGAAAGGAGAGGAAAAGAAGAGACACAGAGAGAAGAATGGAGAGAGAGAGAGAGAGGGAGGAAGGAAGGATGGCAGGAAGGGAAAAGAAGAGAAAGAAGGAGAAAAGGAGGAGGAAGAAAAGGGAAAAGGAGGGGAGAAGAGGAAGACAGACGAGATGAAAAGGAGAGCATGGGAAGGGAGTAGAGAGAGATGACAGGAGAAAGGAAAAGAGAAAGGCAGAGAGAGAAAAAGAGAAGAGGAGGAGGAAAGGGAGGAGGAGGAGAATGAAGTCAGAGGGAGAGGGAGGAAGGAAGAAAGAGACAAAGCATTTCACTTAAGTGTACTTGTTCCACCTCCTGGAGTTGAATACTGGGGCGCCACTTTGAGTATAGCGATCCAAGACAAGAGACACCCGTGTCTCCTTGGTCCCCTCTGATCCTCTGACCCTTTGATCCTCGGCAGACCCGCTCTCTTCAGTGATGATGAAGCCCAGGTCAGGGGTGGCTGCGAGGAGTGTTGGGCAGAATGAAGGCAGCCCCAGAGGCGGGGGACAGGGGCTATCTGAGAGGGAGGAGAGAGGAAGGGAGAGAGAGAAGGCTGGTCCCAGGAGGAGGGGACTTGTGTGTGCAGCAGAGGATGTGTGGAGGAGCTGAATAGATGAGAACCAAAGGAAGATGTCGCTCCATCTCATGGACCAGCGGAGAAGGCCAGCTCAAGGATCAGAAGGGACATGCTACATCCAAGGCAGAGACTGGCACAGGCAGCGCAGAGGTAGATAAAGATGAAAAGGATCCCTGGGTTGGTGTGTGCGTGAGCTCCCTGGAGTGGAAAGGGATAAGAGAGATGGAGAAGAATTAGCACCCCGAATGTATGTGAGTTGTAACCTGCAGGTTTATCTGCATGGGCTGAAAATATGTTTTTCCGCAGCAGGCAGAACAGAGGCTAGGGGCCAGAAATTCAACTGGGTTCTAGAAAATAAAGAAACTTTTTATTTTTTTGAATGTTCGAGACTTTCTTGGGGTCACAAATATGCTACACCAGTGCTACTCAGACTGTCATGGATAGAGTAGTGACAGCCAGCAAACAGTTACTGGGCCTCACCGAATAAGTAATTGGGAGTGTTTAGAAACTTTTATAACAATTTGACATTGCTGTGACATCCAAGTAAATTTTGCTGTATTTTACAAAAGTATAGGTATGTGATGGATTGGGGGAAAAATGGTCCTCCTTGACAGATCGTCTGAGAAGCATGACACTGGGTTGCTAAGAGGCTTTTCTCATTCCATGCAGGTCTCCTTCTAATCTGTTTTCCATAGTGGTTGTTGTAAAATGCACATGGGGTCCTGATGCACCTCCATCGACAACCCTTCAGTGATGATCTCAAGTCCTTTTGGATAAAGACATTTTTACAATAGCCTGCCACACTCTGCATCATCTTGTCCCTACTCGCCTCCCCCAAGCTCCTCCTCTCTTCTCTCTCCCTGACCCTGCCTGCTTCCAGGTCACACTTCCTTTTACAGATTCTCATCAACACCAAGGTCCTATGCCAGTGCTATACCCTTTGCCTGGCATGCTTTCTCCATCATCTTGGTGGAGTTCACCCCTATTCCACCTCTAAATCACAGTTCCAGAATCACCTCCTCAGAGAGGCCCTCTCCACCCCTGGGCTAGTTGAGGCCCCTGCTTCTTGTCTCTATAACACTCCACCCTCGCTTGGATGTGTCTGTAAGTAACTTGTAACGTGTCTACTTTCTCTGCTGGTGTGTGAAGTCTATGTGGGCAGAGGTCTTTCCTCTTTTGTTCACCACCATGTGCCACAGCCTAACCTGCCTCTAGGTCATCAGGAAATATTTGTTGAGTGAATGAAGGCAACATCCAGAGCTCCTACGGGGACAGGAATTTGAGAGTGTGAAGTACGTTTTTTGGAGGCGAGGCCTTTATTTAGTAAAGTGGTTCCCGTGCCTCCTTCCTCTGCCCAAAACCTGGCAGCCCGTCCCAAGCTCCTGCTGATAAATCATTTTATTGGCACAGCTGGACAGGAAAGGACAGAGTGAGTAATGGGAGTCAGGCACCGTGTCGTGGACAAAGGCCCGAGTTGACATGGTAACAACAGGCAGACCGATGTGGCCTGGGCAAGAGTCTGGCCTCTGGACACATCTGGGAACAGGCCCCAGGTCATTTTTCCTCTGTGCTGGGGAGCGTGAAAAGACGAGGGAGGGGAAGGAGGGTGGACGCTGGTGGAGCCTTCTAACTCCAGCAGCAGGATGAAAATAGCTTTGACCAACAGTAGTAAAGTGTTCTATGTTTGGGGTCATGAAGATACCTTTTGATATTTATTTTTGATATGTAATGTATATTTGTATATTATTTTAGATGTTATACTGGACCCTATTTTTAAATTGCAAAAGTAACTGAGTGCTTTAGCATGAGTCATAATGGTTGGTCGTGTATGATTAGACATGAAGACCTAGGAACCTGGTTCAAAACCTGGCTCTATCCCCTATCAATTTGAGAAACATGGACGCGTTACTAAATCTCTGTGTGCTTTCATTTCCTCATATGCAAAGTGGAGATAAAGATGGTACTTAGCAGGGTTGCTATGAGGATTACACGAGAAACACATATCAGGCATTTAGTACATAGTAAACAATAATATCTGGTTTGGTAAGAACCATCAAAAAATGTAGAAGTAAAGACGAAGTAACGTCTCTATCTCCCAGCCCATTGCTGGGATGCAAGTTCTCTTAGCTGTGTCTGCCTGGGTATTCAAGCTGCTGCAAATGCACATAGGTCAGGACTGGGATAAAGGGAAGGCAAATGAGGTGCCCTGAGAGTAAACGGTGAGGAAGCGCTTACTCAGGGGACAGCCCTGTATGTGCGCGGACCTGCAGGGGAGAATCACCTTCAGTTCTATACTCTGGGTGACTCACTCGTGTCACCCTACTCCAGGACCTGACATAGATCATGAGGAGACTTATGCTTCTGATAATGGCAGACAAAGTAATTTGGACCATCCTTTCACTAGACAGACTGAATAATAAAATATGTATATTTACATACACATATATGTATAAACATATACATGCATATATACACACATGTGTACACACAGACACAGAGACACACACATACAGACACAGACAGATGAATGTGTGCGCATGCACACACATACACACAACTTCAAGGCATCAGAGAGCTAACAAGTAGTAAAAATTCACCAGGATTTGGTGAGGCTGGAAACCTAGAAAGATGAGACTAGTATTTGGTGAGTCTGGTTGAGATGAGAGGCTAAAAGGCTGAGTGGTAATTCTGACATTTTCAAAGGGCTAGGGCACAGGGGTTGGAACTCATGGCTTGCCAGGGACAGAGGGCCTTGCTTGATGACCTCTCCTTACATTAGGTTGGAACCCTGAAGCGCTGCACCCTGGAGGTAAGGGTGAAATGGAAGTAGACTGGCTCTGGCAGAGACTATAGCTCAGCTCTGACTTATCACAATCCCTGACTTTGAATTGAGGGGACATCAGATTGCTAGTTCCTACAGGGACCTGAAAAGAGAAAATATAAATACTCCCTGCAGAAAAATAATATCATTTTAGGCCTCAAGTTATTTATACAAACGAATTTACACATGCAACATCTGGCATGCAATAAAACAACAGTCAGGCACATGAGTAGATGAGGCAAAATAAATAATAACCAGCAGAAACAATAGACAAATGAAACAGACCCCCAGGGCCCCAAATATTGAGGTTATCAGACAAAGACTTTATTTTTATAAATTTTTAAAAATGGTTTTTATTTTTTGTAGAGACAGGGTCTTGTTATGTTGCCCAAGGTGATCTTGAACTCCAGGCCTCAAGTGATCCTCCCATCTTGGCCTCCCAAAGCACTAGGATTACGGATATGAGCCACCACACCTGGCCAAGACTTTACACTACCTCTGCTTTTTACTGTGAATCGTAATAGTAAAAGAAGCACAAGTCTCCTTTTATTACTGTGTTCAAGGAAATAAAAGAAAAAAATTGAGAATTTGGGTAGTTAACTAAAAATAATAAAAAGCAATAGGAAATTCTAGAAATGAAAAAAAAGAGAAATTAAGAACTCATGTATGAGCTTAACAGCAGATTAGATAGAGTCTGAAGAGAACTTGGCTAATTAGAGTATGAATCAGAAGAAAATAGAAAGTATTCAGAGTCAAGAATGGAGAGACAAAAGGTTAGTAATTCAGATGAGAAGGAAGAGACTTGGAGCACATGGTAAGGTCTAATTGGAACCCCATTAGTCTCCTAAGAAGAGGAAGAGAATGGGGCAGAAGGGAGGTATTTGTAGAAATAATGGCTAAAATGTTTCTGAAACTGATGAAAGATATCAAGCCATAGACAGGATAAATATAAAGAAACCAATACCTGGGCACATTCTTAAAAAATTATAGAATACCAGAAAAGAAACAGCTCTCCTTTTTTTGGCCTCAGGGTGGAAAAAATATCCCCCTACCAATTCTCCCTGTAGGGAAGGTTAGGAATTACCTGTCACCACAAAACTTTTCTCATGATGCTATGACTGCCTTATTTTATTGTCTGGGAAAAGGCAGAGGTATGGGGTGAGAATTGAAGGTCGTAGTGTCAGGATTAGGTCCCTTGGTAAACCTCTGAGGTAGGTGTCTGACCCAAAGTTCGATGGCTCTTCTTAAAACTTAGAGGTACTTAAGGCTAGGCATGTTGGCTCATGCCTGTAATTCCAGCAGTTTGGGAGGCTGAGGCAGGAGGATCACTTGAGGCTAGGAATTTGAAATCAGCCTGGGTGATATAGTAAGACCCTATCTCTACAACTTAAAAACAAATAAACACCATAGAAGTACTTAAGATCTTTTTGCTATTAGCTTTGGGCACTAGTCACAATTTTGGAGCACTGGTTCCTTCATGTGACATATATTTATTGACAATCTACGAATGTATCAGGCACTAGGGATACATCAGTGAATAAAGTAGACTAAAATCTTTGTCTTCATAGCATTTCCATTATAATGGGATAAGACAACAAAAAAACAAAAGAAATAAAATATTCATTATGTCAGACGGTTATATGTGCTATAGGGAAAAGTGGGTAGAAAGGGGGACTAGGGAGTGTTGCATTTTCAAATAAAGTAATCAGAGATAACCTTACTGAGAAGATAGCATCTGAGCAAAGACCTGAAGGAGGTGAGGAGAGAGTCAGGCAGATATCCGGAGAGGAGTATGGGTCTTACATTTATTCTAAGTACATAGTTTAATCAAATATTACAAATCACAGACGAAATATGAGAGTCAAAAGGGAGGAATTGTTTCTGTGAACATTAAGTTAAATGCTTTAAACGCACTTGAAAAGATGAGTTGCAAAGAAATGCTGTCAAATTAGGGACAAAAACTGAGAGTTTGGGGGAAAAAATCACAAATTGGGAAGAGTGCTACACTCAGGTTACCTCACATGTACCTTTAAAGTGCTCCACTATACAGAAATTGGAACTGGATATCAAAAGTAATGTATTATGATTTTGATTTATGTAAGAAAGAGAAAAGGAAATTCCATCAGGGCTCCTCTGCTCTCAGACAAGATCTTGCTACATCAAAAGATGGGTGAACAAATAACATTGCTTTGTTTTAGGTTAAATGAAAACATTTAAGAAACGAATGCATTCTGTTTTATGATTCTTAACTTTGGCTTTCTTGAATAACCCACTCACTACTAGTTCTGATATTGGAAGCAGGCCAATTTGCTGAACATCAATGAGCTGAAAGTTATTTTTCTGAAAATCAATGTGTCAAACTGACATTCTCCCTCCCTGCCTAAATCTATCCTGTCTTCTTTTCCCCCCCTTGGAGCTCACTGCAGAGAATAGGCAGGAGAGGGAGGGAATTTATGGGAAAGAGGCAATGGTGTGAAGGTGATAAACCATAATCAGAAGAAAACAGGTTCAAATGGTAACTTATTGTGAGATCTTGGGCAAGTCATTTTACAACTTAGAACCTCACTCTCTTCATCTGTAACATGGGCACTTAATAGAACCCACCTGCCAGGCTCGGTGGCCCAGCCTATAATATCAGCATTTCGGGAGGCCAAGGCAAGTGGCTTGGCTGAGCCCATGGGTTAGAGACCCGCCTGGGCAACTTGGCAAGACCCTGTCTCTACAATAAATAAAAAATTAGCCGGGCTTGGTACCGTGTGCCTGTAGTTCTGGCTATTTGGAAGGCAGAGGCAGAAGAATCACTGGAGCCCAGTAGGTTGATGCTGGGGTGGCCATGAGTGTGCCACTGCACTCCAACCTGAGTGATAGAGTGAGAATCCAACTCAGAAAAAAAAAAAAAAGAGCCTACCTGGTAGAGTTCTTGTAAAAGTTAAATGATTTGTGCATGAAGGTGTTTAGTACACTGCCTGGCATATTGTAAGCGCTAAGGAGTGAGGCAACTATAATTCTTTTACTTTTGATATTCATTGAAAGTCCAATTGCTACAGCTGTATTTGGTATCAGATTCTTTCTTATAAAGCCTGGAGTAGACAAATTGGAGTAGACTTAAAGAATAACAGGGCATTGTACTGACAGAAGCAGAATAAACCCCACAGGGAGACAGAGAAGCATTGACCTTGAGTGATGGTTATAATGGTTGTCTGAGAGTCCCATGTGGTGTTCAGCCAGCCAGAGCTTCATTTTGCATAAAGAAAGGTTAGTCCCAAACTCCACAAGTCCTGCCTGGAATTGAGACTTCCTGATCAGAGGCCCAGACAACAAAAATTTGCAAGTGGACTTGCAGTTGTCACCATCTCCAGAAGTATCATTTTGGATTTTGAGAGATGGGTAAAGAGACCACGGCTGTGATGATGAACTACTGGGTGTATCCCCTCTAGGTCCCGTAAATCTCCTGTGGTCTGCAGCCTTATAGGATGCCCTCTTACTTAGCACCTCTTAAACTTAATTCTGCAGGGTTCCTTAAGATGATAATGGGATGTTCTCTGAAAAGATTCCCACGTCATATAAATCTGGAATCTATCATATGCTATCGTGACAATGGTTATGGCTATTTTTTTTTCGATGGAAGGTGACTATTGTGTCACCACTACCAAGTATGGTCCAGAGTTTGTCTCACTTAATTCCCTCAATGTCTCAGTGAGGCCGATACTATTATTCTCCCCCTTCCACATATGAGGAAATGGAACATTAAGAGATGCCCAGAGAGGATAAGTTAACTTATCCAAGGTCGCACACCAAGTGAGAAAAAAAAGATTTGAATCCAGGTTTTCTGACCCCAACACTTTTGCTCTTAACTTGAATCAAAAGTTAATTTTAAACCCTTGATGTACAGTAGGGTGACTGGGGAATGTATCTAATATCCCATCTAGGAATATTTTGAGCTGAGCATAGGCCTTTTCTTTCAAACTCAGAAGCATGACATGTAGGTAAATGCGAAACATCTCTTGCTATTGGCATCTTATGTCTATTTGAGGGATGGCAGCTGTTTCTGTCTCCAGAGTCAGCCTGTGCCCCAACTCCTATATTTAACCCAGAATTAGCATACCAAAATATCTGAAAAATCCTGCAGTAAGGAAACCTCTTTATCTGCCTCTAACCCAGCTTATTTTTCCTCCAGAGTCCCTTCCTTGCCTCCTATTTTCTTTCTTTCAAACAGTTATTAACATCCATAGGAAGAGTATTCCATGAAATACAGTTTGAATAATTCCTTTTTGTAGGGGCGGCACTTAAGGCTGTGTGTAATTTATTTCCCAAATGGGGGAAAAACCATTTCTTCGTGCATCCCTTGCCAGTAATGAATAGGGCAAGGGTTCTTTCTTTACATAAAGGGCAACATAAAATAAACCAAGACATACCCAGTAAAAATCTTGTAGAAGATATTGTTCTAGGGATTAGCTACTTGGAATTTCACAGCAGGGAGGGCTTTGGCAGGAAGTGGCAAATCATGATTTATTGATATACCCTAAAATTTTCAATGTATCATAAAGGGAAACTTGACAACAGGGAACCTTTTAAGAGTCTTGGATGACATTTGCTTGAAATTGGCTTATGGTATTTTCATATCTCCTTTCCAGACCTAGTCCTGGATGACTACGTGAGTAATATCTTCCTTTTGAAAGCTTTTCACTCTTTATATCATTTTCTTAGTCCTTGGCAAGATTGCTTAGGGGACTGTATTCATTTTTAATCCATGGAAAAGAAAGCATGTCTCTCCCTGAGACTCTAAGTTTTGCAAAGAATGCAGGATAATGATAGTGTCAAGCAGTTATACAGACTTTAAATAGCTATCAATGTAAATATAAAACTGTAAGGTGCAGGAATAAAAAAGCTCCTTAGACACTCCAGAAGGGAAGGTAGGCTTGGGGGAATGTTTGAAGGCACTCAAAAGATAAAAAAGTGGTATGGCAGGAGGACTAGCTGATCATGAAACCAGATTCCTTTCTTTTTAGGCACACTACATTTCCCAGCCTCCCTTGCAGTAGGTGTCCCATGTGACTGAGTTCTAGCCAATGAGATATGAATAAATAATATGGACCACTTGACCCATAATAACCTCCATCCACAATCCTTCTTGTTTTTTTTTCCCTGGCAACCTCGAAAGCTCTTTTGGTTTTGAAGATGGTGAAGCCAAGAGATGGACGTGTTCTGGGTTCTATTTGGAGAAAGTTGCCCACCATTCATGAATATCAGCTTTGGGGCCAGGTTGAGGGGTAGGGTCATGCCTGTAATCCCGGCACTTTGGTAGGCTGAGGTGGGAGGCTTGCTTGAGCCCAGGAGTTTGAGACTAGCCTAGGCAACATAACAAGACCTTATTTCCACAAAAAAAGAAAAGAAAAGAAAGGAAAATTAGCCAGACATGGTGATGTGTCCCTGTAATTGCGGCTACTTGGGAGGCTGAGGTGGAAGGATCACCTGAACCCAGGATATTGAGGATGCTGTGAGCTGTGATCATGCCATTGCACTCCAGCCTGAGCAAGAGAGTGAGAACCTGACTCAAAAAAAAAAAATCTGCTTTGGAATATTAAGGGAGTGAGAAATACACTTCTATTACATTTGTGCTATTATACCTTTGGGGAATTGTTAGATACTGTGACTGGAAATCTGGCAGGGAGTTTGTACTTGGTTATCATGCTTTCTGAGAAAGAGCATTATGTAAAGATTACAGGCTGTAGAGTAAGACGTTGGGGTTAAAATCTTGACTCTGCCATTCACTTGAACCCCAATCTTAGGCAGGTTTCCTAATCTCCTTCAGTCTTAGTGTTTTTCCTATAGAAAATGAAAATAATATTTACCCTGTAGGCTTGTTTTGAAAGTTCAAGAAAATGCATTTAAACATATCTGGCATAGTGACGGGCTCAGTGTAGATGCTCACTAAATAGGTAGCTGTTGACATTGACTTTTCCAATCACTTTTTAAAATAATTCTATTTTCCTGTTTTGATTCTCCAGATTACAATAGTCAGCCCCTCCACAAATCTCCATCTTCAGCTAAACTAAAGAAAAATCACACACAC
Organism: Carlito syrichta; assembly: GCF_000164805.1. Classification (NCBI taxonomy): domain Eukaryota; kingdom Metazoa; phylum Chordata; class Mammalia; order Primates; family Tarsiidae; genus Carlito; species Carlito syrichta. Next base: position 86,935 of record NW_007143937.1, read on the forward strand.
ACACACACACACACACACACACACACACACACACACACACACACACAAAACTGGGAGAGGAAGAACTTGCCCTGTCTTCATTTCACTATCGTTGTAATTAAATATTTGAATAAGGATCAGTTGAATGTCTCCCTCCCTTTTTAGGCAGGCTCCATGAGGACAGGAATTATGTCTGTATTGGTCTCACAGGTGTGCCCAATTAGCCCATAGCCTCACAAAAAGTAGAGGATCAATAAACTCTCTTAATGCATGAATTGTCAAGGACACGAATTCTCCACCTGTAAATCTTCACAGAGCCCCATTAATACTAAGCCCACACGTGGGCAGAGGAGAGGCAGTGCAAGGTCAGCTGGCTTAGAGACATCTTTATCACAGGCCTGCCAGAAATGATGCCTCCGGGGGTCTAAAGTAGAGGTGAAAACCTGATGGTCTGTATGGCAATTCTGGCTTATCAATGTATTTTGTCTATTCTGTACTGTATTTTAAATATTTGAATTTATTGCCAACATTTTTAAAAAACTCAGGATAGTTCACACAGCAAGCCGTATTTTCTGCTTCTATTGAAAAATCAGTTTTATTGGCAACTCTGGACTTGATGATGGCTGGCTGGAATTGACTAGCAGTGACCTTACTTACAACATGCCCTGCAGTTCATTCAATACTCCGTCAGGCCCACTCTGGCCCACATTTGTGTTACTAGCCTGGCTTTGGAGTTTGTAATATCCCTATTATTATCCCTTAGTCTACTCATTCAATCATTTATTCATTAAACAGATACTTAGATGTCGGTGAAAATGGGTGATCTAAAAAAAGTATTGCACATGTGTCCTAATCTTAAGGAGTTTATAGGATGGTTGAGTAAGAAGAGACATGCACATATAGTCATGCCTTAAAAAAATTAATTGATTGATTACATAGTTCAATTGTGGTGGTTAAATAGTGTCCCCACCCAAATTCATGTCCATCCAGAACCTTAAAATGCGACCCTATTTGGAGATGGTGTCTTGCAGATATAATTAGTTAAGATAAATTCATGCTGATTAGGGTAGACCTTAAATCCAATGACTGCTGTCCTCTGAAGAGGAGTGACACCCAGATAAGAAGGTCGTGTGAAGGGAGAGGGAGAGATCAGAGCCAAGGGACACTTGGGGACACCAGAAGTTAAAAGAGGCAAGGAAGTCTTCTCCCTTAGAACACCCAGAGGAAGCATGGCCCTGCCAACACCTTGACTCTGAAATTCTAGCCTCCAAAATTGTGAGATAATAAATTTTGGTTGCTTCCAGTCACCAAGTTTGTGCTGATTTGTTATGGGAGTGCTAGGAAATTAATACAGCAATAACATGATGTCATTCATATATATTTATTTATTTATTCTGACATTTAAAAAGGAGCTGGTTGAAGTTTGCTTAAAGACTTCATAGAAAAGATTTGAAGAAAGTCTTAAAAAGCAAATTGGAAAGAGAAAAAGAAGGACTCAGCCAGGAGAGACTACATGGTGGTCATGAGTGTGGGTGTTGGGGTGAGGCAGATCTGAGTGTCAATCTAACTGTGTGACTGTGGGCAAATCATTGAACCCCTTTATGTCCCTTTTCTCATCTGTAAAATGGGGAATGGTAATATTTACCATTCATGTTCGTAATGAGAATTAAAGTATGTAAAGAACTTAATACAGTGATAGTAATCAGCACATGCTCAATTCATGGGATATTATTGTTATTTTGAATGACAGGCCCCTGTTAGAGACAAATACCCCATAAGCATATCACTTAGCTGTACTTCCCATATGCACAACATTGTACTGGAGTCTCTAGTGCCCCTCTGCATTCACTTTCTCTCTCTCGTCACTCTGTTCCTGGGCTCAGCCCAGCGCCCTTGCCCTCTGTCTTGCTGAATTCAGCCACTAAAGAGACAACGGGCAGGAGATTAGAGGGAAAGACGAGAGAGGGATCAGCCATCCTCCCTGCCTCTTGCCAATTCTATTCCAGTGTATTAAGCGTGTCTTTTCATTCTGATGCTTTTGATATCTTGGGGTCTTACTGACCCTGAAGAAAATGCCCCTCCCAGGGTTAGGTGCTTCCTAGAGAGAGAAAGCAACTCACTCTAGGAGTGCAACTTTTCATCCACAAACCATCCAATCCTAAACTCCTGCCCCCAAGCATCTCCTTTATTAGCCTCTCACAGGCTGGACCACTGTCCACCTGCCCTCATCACTCCAGTGTCCCAGAGAACTAGGGAGAGCCTTTATGCCCCAGACAGAACCTGCTGGAATTAGTCAAACAAGCCAATTCTGGAAACCACAATAAAGACTCTTGCCCGTGCTTTCCCCTTGCCCTCTCGGCCTCCTGACTGACCCTGGTGCTGCCCCCATATAGCCCTGCATGGCATGGTGTGCTCCCTCTTCATAGGAACTGTGAGAAACAAACTCTTTTCGTTGGCGATTGCTTCCAGATCTGTTGGCCTCACCATACCTGAATGTAATGAAACCTATATTTTAAAATACTCTGTTGGGCTGGGACTTGATGATGGCCACATTCTTCTACCTGTGGCCACAGCTTCTGTTGGGCAGTTCCTCTATCCTGTGACAGCTCTCCCCAGGTCCTGGTCTTGTCACTCTTTCTCGTCACCCCTTAAGTCCTCCATGGTGGTAACTGCTTTCTGCTATTGCTAGTCCCTGGGTGCCTCTCCATTCCTAGCTCGTTTCATTAGTCATTCCCATACCTCTATAAATAGCCCTTTCATTAGATGTTTTTCAAATAACTCTTGGAGTATGCCAGCCAGGAACTTGATTGATAAGCACTTTGGAGTTTCCAAAGCATCTTCATATCCTTAATCTCTGACATGCATAATATCTTTGTGAAATGGGCAGGATCATCCTTATTTTGTCAGTGAGGAAACTTATGTTCTGAGGGGTTAACCAACCTGCTCAAAGTTAATCTTACACCTCTAAATCTGGCCGTCTTTCAACATATCTCACTGATATCTACATGCCTGGCATGTAGTGGCAAGTTAACTAACATTTCTTGAATGGAATAAAGCAAGTGACCACAAAGCAAGATCTTGAAGGACTGATACAGAAGGTGGGGCAGGTCTTTCCTTATGGGGGAGTCTGAGATGACTGCTGGCAAAATACTTAGTATATAATCGGTGCTCAGTAAATACTTGTTAAATGTTGAAAAAATCAACAGGACTTTGGAGGTGGTCTTTTGGAGGCAACATAGCAATGACCTGTGAGTGTTGGGTGTTTGATATGGAAGTCTCCAGAAGGAAACTGCCAGACACTTCTGCTCCCTAATCTGACTGGAGCTTATCCTACATTTTCTACTCTACCAGTGTCCAGAGTAGAGAACTTGACCAAATCAAATTATTCTAGTGTCGTCCTTGCCTGGCATTCTGCCCATTCCCTGATTCCTATGCCTTATTAAAAATGAATACTGGCTTGCAGATGTCAAGTATCTGGATCTGTGTGAGACTGGCGGATGATGGCTAATAGGGCTGAGGTCTTCAGTGGCTGAACTGCCCCAGGAGATTTGTATTCCTGCGGGGGTAACTCTATGCGCTTCTGATTGTGATACTCAGTGTCGTGCAGTGCTCTATTAATAGCAATTTCACAAGAAATGGCAAAGAGTGATGAAGGAATGGGTGTCAACCTCATCTCACTATTTACTTTTGTGATAAAATGGGTCTTTCTAAGGCAACACACATCAGAGGATCTTTGCACCATGCTGCTTGGGTGACACTTCATATTTTGTTGAGCAGATACTCTCTTGGTGCCCATGGCCCCACTGGCTGATTAATGACATCTCCTCCAACCTGGCTCTTTCATATTTCCCTGGGTCCCCTGTGGAGTTGCCTGGCTGGCTTTTCACCCATAATGACAGCTGCCACAGAGCAACTTTATTGCGAATCACAAGGTCACTCCCTCTGTTACCACCCCTGCCCACACACATGTATACCACTGAGACTGGTGCACTTGCAGTGGCTTCAAGATACAGCCTGCTCGCTGAAAAACTCAAGGTCCTCTCCAGAGAAAACCTGCATACCAGCTTTTAAAGATACCCCAGTATTCTGAGAGGACTGGCATTGGCTTAAGAGCGTGGCCAGAAAATGGTATGGGAAGAAGGTATCACTGGATTCCCAAGCAGTAGGGGAGGATGATGAAGAATGCGAAGTCTGAGGCGCCTGTGTTGCTCCTATGAAACACAGCACTTGAGTCTCTGGGTCTAAAGTCACCATCTGCCAAATGGGGACAATAAGTCACCAGTTCACACTGGAAAGTAATTTTCACGAAGGGCTTGTAGAACTTTGCGTGTAGTAATTGCTCAATAAACATTAGCTCCACTATTTTTACTCATAAAATTAATCATTAAGGCTTTTCCCCAAACATCAGACCACATGAAGCAAACTGTTCATACAATCTGGGGCACAGGACTTGAAAATGGACACAGTGCTGGGAATGTTGCCCTGGGCTCATAGTCTTGGAAGAGAGTTATTCCTAGCAACCAGTCAGGAGGCTGTACAAGGAGTCGGGACTTAGGGTGCAGGAGTCAGGGTTTAAGCCCGGATAACAGAAACCTTCTGAAGTTTTAAATAAAAGGGGGATTTAACACAAGGAATAGGTTTTACAGATGAGCAGAGAATGGAGAAGCCAAAATGAAAAGGTGAGGTGACTTAGAGATGGACAACAGAAGTAAAATGCTACCAGTGCTAGGCCAGAGGAACAGAGAGAGGAAGGCACCCTTTGAAAGCTGGAACCAGCCGGCTTGGTGGCTCAGCCTGTAATCCCGCACCTTTGGGAAGCAGAGGTGAGTGGATTGCCTGAGCCCACGGGTTTGAGACCTGCCTGGGCAACTTGGTGAAACCTCATCTCTACAATAAATCAAAAAAAAAAATAACTAGCCGGGCATGGTAGCGCGCGCCTGTAGTTCCAGCTACTTGGAAGGCTGAGGCAGAAGGATTGCCAGAGCCCAGCAGGTCGAGGCTGCGGTGGCTGGGAGAGGCCACTGCACTCCAGTCTGGGTGACAGAGTGAGATTCCAACTCAAAAAAAAAGAAAGAAAGAAAGCTGGAACCACAGAGAGCTTTCTAGCCGGAGCTGGGGTTACAGAGAAAAAACAGCTGCTACTAGAGATGTTATCTGAGGCAGACAAGAAGGGACAGAATGACCTTGATTTTTTTCTTCCTGTCTCTCCATCTGGGCTTCCTATTGGCCAAACTCAGCCAAAGCCAGTTAGCAAAAGTTTCTGGGAAATGCAGTCCACAGAGGTCAGACCCCGATGATACAGAGCTAGGAGAGGAAGGTAGGCCTGAAGCTAAGCAGCAAAGAGGCCCTGACTTGACACAGGAGTTGGAGTAGGGCTGCCAGATAAAATATAGGTTCCCAAGTCAAATTTGAATTTCTGATAGTAAAAAAAAATTAGCGTAAACATGTGAAAGTTTTTTATTATGCTATCTGAAATTTGAATCTCACTGGATGCCCTGTGTTTTTATGCACTAAATTTGGCAATTTTAGGTTGAAGGCAATCTCAAACCATTGGAGGGTCTCGATTCTCAGGCCAAATTAGGTGGATGGCAGGTTAGGAGGAAGAAGGAAAGACTCTGTTTGTCTTAAAGGGATTCATTCATTCATTCATTTAGATCTGCCTATCCTTCCATGCTACATCCATCCATTCATTCATCCATCCATCCTTCCCCCTCTACCTCTCTTCCTCTACTGATTCATTCATTCCCTACTTATTGAATACCTGCTGTGTCCTGGCAGTATGTTGGGAGTGTATCATTGAGAAGACAGGTTATCTTCCTTTGGGCAGCTTACATGCCAGGCAAAAATGCAGGTATTAAATTATAAAGTACATGATAAAATACTTACTACAACGTTAGGTCTATGAATGACTGTACAGAGAGCCTGGGCAATCAAGAGGCTTTCTTGAGGAAGTGTCATTTAGACTGAGACCTGGGAGATTAGTAGGAGATAGGTGATGGGGAGTTGAGGGCAAGTGCACCTAAAAAGACAGAATGTCATAGGCAAAGTTGGGAAGGAGCCCGGTGTGTTTAGTTGCCTAGGAGAAGGTCCATGTGAATCCAGTGTGAGGAGCCAAGGAGGAAAGTGGTGCAGATGAAGCTGTGAGAGAAGCAGAGGCATGACCGCTGGGTATGGTTGGTCAGTATGTACAGGGCATGACTCCACAGCACAATAGTTAAATCATAATTTAGGGAATGTTGTGTCCTAGAGTTGTTCAGGACACGGTAGCATGGCTATAGATGGCATTGCTCAGCCGGAAAATGCAGAAACTTATGAGCCATGGTTAGAACTTTATTTGTTGTAGCTAAGGAGGTGGGATGACTAGATTTACATTTTAGAAATAACTTTCTTTCTTTCTTTTTTTTTTGCTAAGTAGAACACGGATGGCAGCGGGCCTAGAATAGATTAAGATCAACCCATAAGGATGCCTTTGTATGCAACAAAGTGAGCAATGATGGTGGATTGAACTGGGGTGTTTGTAATGAAGGGACAGAGGTGTAGGCAGATAGGTTAGATCTTTAGGTGGGAGGAAGGATCCCATCTGGACATGGATTAGATGTGGGGGTCAAGTTTCTGCTTTGGGCAGTTGGGTGGCTAGGTGGTGGTGGTGTTCCCCGATGGTGAGCACAGCTATTGTAAAATGATTAGAGAAAGAAAACATAAAGGCTCAAATAACTTTTTTTTTGAGTTGGGGTCTTACCCGGGCACAATCACAGCTCACTGCAGCCTTGACCTCCTGGGCTCGGGTGATCCCTCTACCTCAGCCTCCTGACTGGCTGGGACGACTGGCATGTGCCATCATGTCAGCTAATTTTTGATTCTTTTGTAGAGACAAGCTCTTGCTATGTTGCCCAGGCCAGTCTTGAACTCCTGGGCTCAAGCAATCCTCCTGCCTTCTTTCTGTATACCAAAGGAAAGTAAATACATTAAAATATTACTGACTTTGTTCTAAAATGCACATTAAAGAACATTTCATTATCTCATAATTGGGATGCATGTTGAAACCGCTGACCTCATACAATCATTGCCAGCTAAACAGTCATTTTTATGTGCTTGTCAGTGTCTGAACATTTGTAAATTTGGTTCGTATTCCTGGTGACCTGTCTGGACAAGTTGACTCCATAATGTGTCAGTCAACAAAGGTCAGACCCCTGTGATACAGAGCTGAGGAGAGGAAGGTAGGAAGAACCATTTGAGGAGGAGCTATGAATTCTGACTGTTGTCTGAAAACTTTCCATTGACACTTCTGGTAGGATTAAGAAAGTCCCAGCATCAAAATTTGCAGATTGGAGTCACCACATGGAAGAAAACTCTGGTGACAATAGTGGGACACTCTATTGAAAAAAAAAGTTGTCTCATCAGCACAATGGTACAATGGATGACACTATGTAAAAAATGAAACCAGACATGAACATCCTTGACTGTGACTCAAAAGTGATTTGAGAAGAATGAGGTTCTCAATGTAAGAAAGTTTTAGGAATATGCTACCAGTTCCTTTGTTTTATTTTTTAATGAATGCATATGAATAATGTGATATAAATCTGAACAAATTTATCCAAAGGAGATATTTGAATAGGTATAAAATAGAAATTTTAAGTGATAAGAAAGCCTTGTGCTATAATCTGATTGGTAGTGTTTTTCTTAGGGCTACATAAAGGAGTGGTGAGTCAAAGATGAATCTCACCAATATAATGTCGAATGATAGAAGTCATAAACAAAACATTATAGGATGTATGATGCTACTTACATAAAATTAAAAAAACCCAGGCAAAACCGAGATACATTGTTAAAAGTCAAGGCAGGTGCTAGCTTCTGAGAGGCTGGCATCAATCTGTTTCTTGACCCAGCTGGCGGTCACACAGATGTCTGCTTCGCGATTCTTCCCTCAGCTGTGCGTTTATGTTTCATATACTTTTTTCTATATGTGTTACGCCTCGATAAAAATTTTTAAAGCGGTGTGCCATGTCATCTTAGCTTCTTAGATTTGATGGAATGCAGAAACATTTGTGTGTGTGTGTGTGTGTGTGTGTGTGTGTGTGTGTGTGTGTGTGTGTGTTAAGGGGATGTTTGTTTTTCTCTATTTCCTTGTAGTATACTCTCTTAGTCAGAGATATACATTTTGCCTTGAGGAGAATTAGGATTGATGTAGCAGAAATATAATAACAAATATATGTATACAGTATAACAAATATATGTACATATATTATAACATTATGCAAATATATACAGATACGCCTCAACTTACCATGGGGTCACCTCCCAATAAACCCATTATAAGTTGAAAACGTTGTAAGCTGAAAGTGCATTTCAAGACACCCAACCTGCTGAACATCATAGCTTAGCCTAGTCTACCTTAAACATGTTCAGAACACTTCGACATTAGCCTGCGGTTAGGCAAAGTCATCTGGCAACAGAGTGCACTGTGAAGTATGGCTTGTTTACCGTATCACATGGCTGGTTGGGAGCTGGGGTTCGTGGCTTCTGCCCAGCATCCTGAGAGAGTGTCATAATGCATACTGCTAGCCTGGGAAAAGATCAAAACTCAAAATTTGCAGTAGGTTTCTACTGAATGGGTATTGCTTTAATACCATCATAAAGTTGAAATTCTTTAAGTCAAATCATCATAAGTCAGGAACTATCAGCATATTATAACAGATGTGCAATAACAAACATATATGTTAAAACAAATATGCATATATAATTTTTGACTTACAAAGCAGGCTTTTGTGAGGGACTGAGAGGAGTGGGCCACAGAGTTTAGGACAGAGCTGCAAATATAAGAAAATGGAGAGGGAACAGCAGACAATGCCTATTGTCCACTTGAAGTGAGAGTCACCAGGACTGGAGGGAAGTGGAGAGATGTGGGTACATAAGAGACATTGAGAAGAAGACCACACTTGGCAGAAGCCATGCACAGCAGAGTGAAATTAGCATGAAGGTACAGCCACACACTGTCTGAGGCCAGGACTAGGGTTGGTATAAACGAGTCTAGATGTTTATTTCTAGATACTAGTATCGTATATATATTTTAAAAATTACTTTTGCTTCCTTGTATTTTCTAATTCTCTCACAATTAGCACATATTATGTTTGGATTGATATAAAAAGCTTTTTTTAATTTTAAAACATAGACTGGAATTTCATTTCATGTTAGGTTATGTATGGTAGTGGTGCCTGGTGGTACTTATGGATACTCTTGTGGTCTAGAGAATGTATTTATAGCAGCTTAAATCTTCTACCCTGAATATAGTATTCTTAACTCTAAAGGCAAGTCAGGCACTGAAAGCCTGCAGCTGACGGAGCTATACGTGGACCCATTTTTTGAAATGGTCCCAGCTTTCAGTTGCCCTAGCTTCCTTTTGGTGCCTTTTGTCTTTTGTAGTGTAAGTATGACCATACAGAACTTTGGACAGATGCGGTCTGTCAGAGGCAAACATGAATTCGACATATGGTGCCCACCTCCATTTCTCTGTGAGTGCCTTGAGGACATTTAGATGTAGAGAAAAATAAAACGCATTCTGTGCCCTCAGGGAGCTCACAGTCTCTTAGGGGAAACAGATTGTATATAACTAATCAAAATACAGTGTGATGATTATTATGATGGAGGAGTGGAGGGACATATTTTTTCTCCTTCCACTCCCACCTTTCTGTGGTATATATTAAGGCTAATATAACAGTAGGAGACAGATTTTCTTTTAGCATAATAATGCATAAAGGATGAGCTAGCAGGAGGTTAATCTTGGCAGTGTGATAGATCTGATTGCTTTTTTGATAATCCACTGTGAGGAAGGCCAGGGTGAGTACCTTTTCTTTTCTCCTCAAATGATCTGGGCTCCCTTCCCAATCTCCAACCTCTGACCCAAAAGTGGAACAAAAGGAGGATCCAAATGGCTGAAAAAATGTCCTGGAAACTGAGAAGAATGAGTTATGGCTTGAATGAGAGGAAGACCCAGGAGGGAAAATAATTTAAGAATGAGAGTCCAAGTGGTAGAGGCTTCCAAGTTGGTAGCATTCCTGAGATTCAAGAAGAAAATTCCTGTGCCCACTGGAGTAGCTTGTAGACCTTGGCATAGGGATATAACAGAATAAGAAACAATTCCAAAATCTTTATTCTCTTTGGAGCCTGTAAGGATTGTAACATACCACCCACATTCCAAATAAAGGACTGTTTGTATAGTCTTCTGGACTCAGTTCTGGGGAACTGACTGTTTAAGCACACCTCAAGTGGCCTCTAAAGGCATTTCAGTTTGCAGTTCATTACCTATGATGAGTTTTAAATTTTGAAACATTTTAGTCAAGTATAACCTAAATAGAGGCAAAGCACAAATCATAAGTGCATGTGGTGCAGCAAATACTTAAATCTGAACATACTCACGTAACCAACACCCAGATCAAGAAGTGGATCATTGCTAGAGTACCTTCATATCCACTATAGCCCATCCCCAAGGACATCTACTCCCTGTCTTCCAACAGAATATTTTGCCTGGTTTTGAACTTTACATAAATTGAACCAGATATGGATATTCTTGTGCCTGGCTTCTTTCACTCAACATTATATTCGTCATGTTCATCCATATGGTTGCCTAGAGTTGTTGTTTGTTCATTCTTATTACTATGCTCCATTATGTGACTCTGCCACAATATATTTATCCGTTCAATCTATCCTACCATTGATGGGCACCTTGGTAGTTTCCACTTTGGGGCCCTTGTAAATAGTGATGCTATGAACACTCTTATACATGTCTTTTAGTGAACATATATGCATATTTCTGTTAAGCATATACCTAGGAATGTGATTACTGGGTCATCCAGTGTGTGTAAGCACAACTTCAGTAGTAAAGTTTAGTAAACTGCCAAATAGTTTTTCAAAGTACTTGTACAAGTTTGTATTTCCACTGTTAGCATGTGAAAATTCCTATTCTTCCATATCTTTATCTTGGCTAGAGGCTCAGCTGGGCATGGTGGAGAAAGGGGCGAGACAAAAGTAGAGAAACTGATAGCAACAAGATGTTGCAAGATTTTAAGAAAGAGTGCTACACCGTTTTTCTTTCTCTTTCCTTCTTTCCTTCCTTCCTTCCTTCCTTCCTTCCTTCCTTCTTTCTTTCTTTCTTTCCTTCTTTCTTTCTTTCCTTCCTTCCTTCCTTCCTTCCTTCCTTCCTTCCTTCCTTCCTTCCTTCCTTCCTTCCTTCCTTCCTTCTTTCTTTCTTTCTTTCTTTCTTTCGTTCTTTTTAATAAACAAATGAAGATTTGCTACATATTTGGCATTGTGAAAGCCCCTGAGGAGGTTATATCTGTAAAAGGATAGACAGAATTCCTGTCCTCATGAAGCTTATAGTCTATTGGAAAAAGGAGTATTCACTGAAAGAAGAGTTGTTGTACCAGTGCCAAGCCCTTGTTTTCTGACTTCCATTCCAATTGTGGCCTGCTAATCGATTTCCTTTAGACCCTGTCCAATTTCTTCCATGCCACAGCCTGCTGGGCCCCAGCTGATTTGACTGACTTCCTTGGGGATTATTGATTGCTTGGACATCTGGATGCGTTTGGATTCTAAAACTCTAGTGTCACTCCTGGAGGTCAATTAGTGTGTGGACTGAATCTTTGCAGATTGATAATGATTCCAGATTTCTGATTTATTGTCTCCATTTCTCCGGCGGAAGGCAGCTGTAAAAGATGAGACCTGCACCTCAGCCACTGCAGAGATCTCATTAAATTCACAGTCCTCCTCCTTGATTAATCAAACTGTTCTCTCTTTTTTTTTTTTTTTTTTAGGAATGTCTATCCCTTCACCCACTTCACTTCCATGGTTTTTTTAAAAAGGCTTTTCTTACTTGAATTATTGTTTCCTTCCTCTTGAGATGCCAGATTATCAGGGTTCTCATAATATCCAGGCATGAAAAGTAATGATCCCGCTGGCAGAAGGGTAGACCACACGGCAAATACTTCCTCTGTGGCCCACAGGGAAGTTGTCTACATTGTGTCAAAGAGACGGCTGGAACTGGAACTGGATCAACTTGGGAAAAATTTAGGATATAAGGTGATGTGGGTGTGCACTAAACTTTACCTCACATTTGTTCAACCACAATTTGTTGAGTAACTACCCTCCGATGGGCATTCGTGCTGGACACTGACAACGTATTGTTCAACAAATCATGGTCTTTGCCCTTGCAAAGATCAGAGTCTAGTGGGGGAGAAATATGTTTCACAAAAAATATAATGCAGTATATAAGTACTACCAACGAGGAAGTCCAGGGTGCTATGGGATTGTAAAGAAGGGGCATCAAGCCAACTCAGTGGACAAAGAAGGCTTTCTGGAAAAGGAGTCATTAAACTGAGACCTGAGAGAGCTATAGGAGAGTGAGAGAGTGGGGGAAAAGTATTACAAGCAAGGGGGAACAGCACATGCAAAGGCTGGGAAGAAAGAGAACATAGAGAGCTTGAGGGACATAATGAGTGCAATAAAACTGGATGGGGCCCACAGGGTAAGGTAAGGAGAGATCATGGTTTAGAGAGGGGCAGGGACCAGGTGGGCCTTTTAAGCCAATGTAAGAAACTTGAACTTAGGGTGGGCGCAGTGGCTCACACCTATAATCTCAGCACTTTGAGAGGCTGAGGTGAGAGAATTGCCTGAGCTTGGGGGTTCGGGACCAGCCTTGGCAACTTGGCGAGACCTCATCCCTACAATAAATCAAAAAAATTAGCTGGTCGTGGTGGTACGTGCTTGTAGTCCCAGCTACTTGGAAGGCTGAAGTGGTAGGATCACCTCAGCCCAGCAGGTCGAGGCTGCAGTGGGCGAGATGGTGCCACTGCACTGCAGTTTGGATGACAGAATGAGATTCCGACTCAAAAAAAAAAGTAGCAACCTGGCTGGGAAACCACTCCAATGGGCAATTAGAGAGAAAGAGGTAGCTATCAGCATTTGCTAAAGCCAAAAAATAAAATAATATATTTTTTAAAAACCTTATATCAGAGGGGAAGGTAGGATGGGGGTTTAAGTAGCAGGAAAGATATGTTCGGTTTTGCACTTTAGGGAGCTCAGTCTAATCACAGTTTGAAAAATGAATGGTTCTCTGAGTGCTCTTGTAATTGAGCAGTTGAGAGACTGGTCAGAGCTGTCTTACGTGGTAGCAAAAAATTCTTTTAGGGTTGTTCCTGGTTAACAGTTTGGTGCTTTAGCAGATATGCTCTGTGCCCCACCCTCCCCATATGTCTTTGGCCCTCACCACTCTGTGCACGCTTGGTGGAAGGTTTCTAGCAGGTGTTTCTGCCTGATAGCTTTTTCTGGTGACTGCAGTCCAACAGGCCTGCACCCAGGAAGTGCCAGGGAATCAATGCTCCTAAGGATTAGCTCTAAACTGATAACTGATGGGAGCTGGTGGCTAAGTGCCCTAGCTCCCTTACCATCCCAGATGAGATCACTCTGATTGCTCACAGTTCAAGAACACACTGTTTATTGTCTTATTTCCTATCATTGTCTGTCTTATCCCAACCCCTATTATGTTGGATGCCGTGATACACCATCCAGATGCCCCAACATGAGACTTGTTACCCAAGATGCTGGAAGTGCTGTTGGCAGATGATTGTCAGCTGTTAGTCCTTTTAGGGATTGCCTCAGGCTGCAGAGAGCTGCCTTGTCCAAGGACACATCTTGTTCGGGGTGGGGGGGAAGCCCACCTCCAGTGACTAGTTGATGAGGGGTTATAAAGGTTTAGCCATCCCAGCCAAACTTGGGACAGCCCTGAAGGTGTCTTCTAGCTTTAAAACTTCCTATAGGATTGGTTGAGGCTGTGGCTGGGCCTGCATGATGGCTCACCTTCTTCCTCTGCTTCCTTCCCCTTCCTTCCATAAGTGTTGATTCTGAGGTCATTCCTGCATGCTAGCTTTATCTCAGAGTCTGCTTCCTGGAAAACCCAACCAGTGACATCCACCTTCCTGAAATCACTTCTCAAATAAAATACTGTGTCAACAAAGATGACACAGCCTGAGTTCTAGGGCGGTAGGAAAAAGACATGAAAGCCCAGCAGCTTTGGAAGGATATGATCAGGGCAGGAGATATTTCTTTGGATATGGTTACCCCTAAACTTCACTGTTGGAATTTCTAATCATTACTCCATAAATAAATTCCTTCTGCATCTTCTCTAAAGCACACTACAAAGAGTTGCTTAAGTAAGAAGTGGATTAGCCAGGAGTAGTAGCGTGTGACTGTAGTTCCAGCAACTTGGAAGGCTGAGGTGGAAGGATCACCTGAGCCCAGCAGGCTGAGACTGTGGTGGCCATAAGCATGCCACTACACTCCGACCTGGGCAAAAGAGTGAGACACTGACTCAAAAATAAATAAATAAATAAATAAATAATAAAGAAGCCAATACATCCCAAGTTAGTGCTATATTTTGGAGTCTCTACCCTTCAGACTTACATTCAGAGGCTCATTTTGGAAACCACTGTGTGTCTTCTCTGTCCACAATTTTGTCCTATACCACATGGCACTACTGGACAGTCACATCAACTTCTCATACCCCCATTTCACCTACTCTGGGGATGGCTGCAGAAACAGCTATATTGATACCTTGTCTTATATCCCCCTCAGCCCATCTGAATTCACCTGCAGCCATGGGAAGTTTCCATCTGCATCTTCTCTGCCCAAGAGCTTTCTCTGACACCAGGAAGAAGAGTGCTTGGAGTTAATGCCCAAGGGGCAACACTCAGTCACTGAGAGAGAGAGAGGTGGGAATCATCGGATAAATGCCCCTCTTTATCCTTCAATGAAACCATTTTTGAGGTGTATCTTTCTTGACTTCTCAGAAGACTTCTCACAGGATTGAGCCCTAGTAGTTCACAATCAGCTCATTAACATGTACAATGTCGGTTCTTAGACTTCCCAGTCTCACTATTCCCACTTCCCTACGCACATTTCCTGGGATTGCCTCCCAAGTAAACTACCTGCATGCAAGTCCAGTGTCTGATTCGGGGGCAACCCAAACTAAAACATAGACAATTGACTAGATCTAAAGTGAAATTCATCCATCTCACATAGATTTTTTTTCAGCAGAGCAAATATATTTCTCCCACATTTAGTGAAAACTTGCCCTGATTTTACTGCTATAATGTGGTAAGTAAACAGAAAAAATAATAAGCTTACTTACATAGTTTAAAAAAAAAAACAACTTTACCTACAAAACTAATTTAAACTCTTTGAACCAAAAGTCCAGTCTTCGGCCTGAGTATTGGACTCATGAGTATCTCTTTTCATCCACACGCCCATTTTCCAGCCGAGGAGAAAAGAATAGAGTTTTGACTTTTGTGCTCTGTCATGCATGTACCAGGAAGGAAGCATCTGGCCATGCCTGAGTTTGGAAGAAAATCTGTGCAGAAAGTCACCAGCTTTTTTTCCCCCTTGTGCACTTTTGGGGGCTGCTTTTTCATTCCACGTCACAAATTCAGGAAGGCCCATCTGCCTGTTTGATTAATGAGCCTTTTCTGCAAAAGCAACAAAGATAAATGTCCTCTAGGAGTCCAGCAAAGAGAAATGAAGAAATAGGATGGCTAATTTTCAGCCATTATTTTGGAGTCTGAACTCCCTCCCTGCATCAATTTAGCTATTATTTCAAAAACTAATTAATCTTCACTCAGGCAGCTCTCAGGGACCTGTGTTTAGATAATTAACAACCCGTGGATTATGAAAAGTCTCACTTGCAAATTTGGCTACAGCATTTGGGTAGAAGAACACTTTCAGTATTATTCCGTTTAAACCCTCTTCTATCCATCCTTCATTTCCTGACAATTAAGAGCAAATAATTAACCATGATGGATTTTGCTTGCTTATTTGCTGCTCAAATAATGTCCTACCTTCCTCTTTGTTCTTCAGCCACCTCCGTATGAATGTTTTTGACTGGCTTTGTAGATAATTGCATGGAACCAGGTAACAGTAGGTTCATTTGGCAATTAACAGGCATGGAGAACATTTGGGTTTGCCTTGAGTAAGGAGTGGGAGGAAATTCCAGGGCTCCTTCAAAGAAGCAGCTTGTAAATTCTTCTACACTCTCAAAGATTACAGCATTCAGGTATAGCTCTATTCATAAAATGTTTTCTCTGCCGAGAGAGTAAGGAAGAATTGAGGCAAGATGTTAAAAACAATTTTGTGACTGAAAGGTTGAGACACCATAGAACAAGTTCTATGAAATTTCAAAGTTACTCCCTCCTGGAAATTTTATTCATTCAATAATTTGGGCACCTACTGTGTTCCAGGCACTATAGAAATTCCTGGAAATACAGTGACAAGGAAAGCAAAGGATATTCCTGCCTGTGTGAAACTTGTAGTCTATTGAGAATGCCAGACATTCATGCAGTGATCCCTCAAATTAAAGAAAAATTACATACTGGATATAGAATGATATGGAAGCATTTAAGAAGAAGACTTGACCTACAGTACAAGTAGTGGGAAGAGGTTGAAAAGACTTCCCTGAGCAAGGAAACTCTGAGCTGAGATATGAATGAATATTTGCCATTGCTGGCAGAGTGTTGTGAACAGAGAGAACAGCACATGCAAAACATCTGAGCTTTCCAAGGAGCTTGGGTAGATAGGAATCTGGGGGGAAAAGTCAGTAGATTTGGAGTACAGAGAACTAAGCAAGAAAAGAGAGTGGTTCAAGAGATATTTATTTTCAAAGCTTATATAGGTTTTACCTCATTCTAAAATTAATACTCAGAAAAGTAATAGGTAGAAAAATTGGTTAGAAATGGAACAGAATCTTGAAAAATCCAATTACCCACACATATCTCTGGAATTTCAGAATCATAGCTCTCTAAAGATGAACTGGGTCAGGAAACTAAAGCACAGAGAGGTAAATTGACTTGGCTAAAGTCACACAACCAATTAGTGGCAGGTATCTTACCAAGAGTGTGACTATGATTGGGGGTACTCATGAAGGTTTTAGGATGTGCATCTACAAATTTTTTTATTTGAATAGTTAATTTTTAATTAAACATATCAAAAATGTAACTAGTTTGCCAAAATTTTGATCTCATGAATCATATTGCTTACAATGAGGCTATGTGGATAAAAGTTAGTTTAAACAAAAGCTTAATAAATAATAGTATAGTTGACACATAAATATGGTAAAACACAACCAACATATTAGCAGATGGGAAATGTATGCACCACACCATGCTGACAGATGACCTGCCTAGAGTAGTTTAGGGTAAATTACTAGAGACAAAAGTTTTCCCAGCTTATCTTTCATAGTCCCTTTAGGGCATCTGTTTCCAAAGAACTCAGGGTCATTTTCAGCATGTCTCTTTCTCTGGTTTTTCTCTACATAAAAACATTACCTTTGTTCACCTCTCTTGAAACTCTGGAGAAAGAAAGTAAAAGGTTGCTGACTTCATGTAATCCTAAAAATAATAGCCATGAATATAACTTGGGTTATGGCAAGTGAGGAGTGTGTGAAGGGAACTGTGCACCACCATTAAGAGCCTGGGCAGTTAATGCTTATGAACTTTGGAAGCAGATGAAGACACTCTGGCAGATAAACCCCTTAGCAGGAAGATTATGCTTGTTAAGAGGCTCATAATTCTCTCTTCCTATTCTCTAGGTCAATTCTTCAGAATGGGCTGCCGCTTTTCATAAGCTCTCAGGACAGCCTGGAGGATGCTACAGAGGGCAGCACAGGAAGAATACTTGCTGACCAGTAGGCACAAGTTTCTGCTTCAAACATTTCCTTCTGAGAACAGGTCTGGTCAGGGCTGACATATATTGGGACAGTAGGCACATGCCTAGTGCCCACAATCCTTCCAGGGCCCCTCAAAAATGTTTTAATTTCTTTTAAAAACAAGAATAAAAATATGAATGTTATCCAGCCTGGATTTTATTTGTCTTTATACCAAAACAGTTATAACTATATTTCTTAATGGAAGAAGAGACTTATGAAGGTAAAGGTGCCTAAGATGCATACAAGTCATAAGATGGAGCTAGGCGTGGTGGACACCTGTAATTTTGTCTGCCTAAAATATATTCTCCCTTCTGATCACAGGATCTCAATTTTCCTTTGGAGACCCTTTTCCCATACTATCAGTCCTGTGAGATTCAGATGTATTTTTGTCAAGCCTGGCTCCAGGAATGGTCTTGTGACTCAGGCCCAACCAATCAGAGTCACACATCTTCTGTGATCGGTTCAGGATGAATAAGTTTCCCAAGTAGGGCCAGTCAGGGCCACGACTCAATTCTGGGACTTTTCCTGGAATTGTAGAAAGTGAGAAATAACATATGGACCTGGAGATATTGGTCATTTTCTATACCAACACATGGGGAGATTTTGAGAAAGAAGCTAGAAGTGGAATAGTTTCTAGGTCTCCAGCAGTAAAAGTTTAGGAACTTTAATTTGAGAGCTGGGACACCTCTAAGCTAGAATTTTCTCTGGAGAGAATCTAGTTGGTTCATCCTGTTAGGTGTTCACCTCTGGTCCTGTCGGGGGTTGGGGGACAGAATAAAGTTATGCAAACACGGTTGTCAAGACTCAGCACTGCCTGGGAGGGTTGGCCTAGGCAGAAAGTATCAAGTATAGATTATGTGCTAGAAAGAGATTTTTTGTCTTGCTTTGTTTTGTTTTTGGTCGGGTTGGGCAGCTGTGGAATGTCACATGACATGGCTTGGCTTCTGATTTTGAGTGGAAGACTTAAAGAAGCTTTAATTTAGTTCAGAGTTTCTCAAACCATGTTCATGAGATACTAGTGTCAATGGGGTGATTTAAAAGAATTTTGTGGCCAAGTATGTTTGAAAAAATGCTAGTTAAATAACACAATGTAGACTTCTTTCTTACAGGACTTCTCAAAGTTTTGATATGTGCCGATGGAGGGGGAGATAGAAGGTCCAATGTTTCTCAAACTTGTATGACCACCAAATTAGGAATTTCAAGAAATTTCTACCTTTGACAGAAACTACTATTTTGAGGAATGCAACGTAAGAAACCCTGGTAAAGTTCATTACATTGAGAGCATTTAATGCTATAAATCAGGGGTCCTCAGCCCCCAGGTCACAAAGTGGAACCAGTCTGTGTCCTGTTAGGAACTGGGCCATCCAGCAGGTGGTGAATGGCAGGTGAGTGAGCATAGCTTCATCTGTATTTGCAGTCACTCACCATTGCTCTCATTACTGCCTGAGCTCCGCCGGTTGTCAGATCAGCAGTGGCATTAGATTCTCACAGGAGGATGAACCCTATTGTGAACTGCACAAGCTAGGTATCTAGGTTGTGTTCTCCTTATGAGAATCTAATGCCTGATGATCTGAGGTGGAGCTGAGGTGGTAATGCTAGCACTGGGGAGCGGCTGCAAATACAGATTAACATTAACAGTGAGGTTTGACTGCACAGAGACCATAATAAACCAATTGCTTGCACACTCCTATCAAAACTCTATCTGGGCTGGGCACAGTGGCTCACGCCTGCAATCCCACTCTTTGGGAGGTAGTGGTGAGAAGATTGACTGAGTCCACAGATTCACGACTAGCCTGGGCAACTTGCCAAGATCTCGTCTCTACTATAAATCAAAAAATTAGCCAGGCGTGGCGGCACATGCCTGTAATGCCAGTTACCTGGAAGGCTGAGGTGGAAGAATCACTGAGCCCAGCAGGTTGAGGCTGTAGTAGCCCTGAGCATGCCATTGCACTCCAGCCTGGGCAACAGAGTGAGACTCCATCTCAAAAACAAAACAAAACAAGAACACTCTACCTGTGAGTGGTAAGTGAGTTGATGTACTTCAATTGTACAGCTGCATCTGGTGGCAGGCTTTAAGTCAGAATGCAGTACATTTTAGTCTGTCCATGGTCTGTCTATTATTTTATTTACCACTTCCATTCACACCTCTTTTTATAAAATGCTTAGTTGTACAATTAACTCATTATATATGACAGTGTAGTAATAATAGAAATAAAGTTCACAATAAACATTATGCACTTGAATCATCTCAAAGCCATCCCCCTGCCCCAGTCTGTGGAAAAATTGTCTTCCATAAAACTGGTCCCTGATGCCAAAAAGGTTGGGGACACCCCTTTCTTAAGGATGCATCTGAAAATGAGACTTGGACAAGTTCACTTTTTTTCCCCCCACTAAGAGACCTGAAATTTTGTATCAGCTCATCAGTGTTAAAAATATAAAAAGTTAAAAGAAAAACATTAAAAGAAAAAAATAATAAAAGGCAACTTATCTAATGTTTCTTCTAAGCCCCTGGAACTGTGGTAAGACATTAATGTTCACTGTCTCATTAATTCTCTCCACAGTATAAGGAGATAGGTGCTACTATGAGTATTATTTTATAGCTAAAAAACAGAGGCACAGAGAGACAATGTAACTGGAATGTGGTGAAGCTAGAATCTGAATCTAAGCCATCTAACTCCAGAGTCCTACTCTCAATCCCTTGTCTAACACTAAGGTAGTTGCATATGACATTAGGCAAGTTTCTTTTCTCACCAAGTCTCAGTTTTCTGGTCTGTAAGTTTAAGGTGTCAGACTAGTGACTTTTAAAGCCATCCAGCTCTATCTAGATTTTCCACAGTTTCGTGAGTTGATACCTGTGAACCTCATCTTCAGAGAAGCAGCCATTGTTAAAATGTTTACCTTGTCTACAAGATGAAGCGATTTAAGACATGAGGGAGCATGGAGATAGAACTGGAAAGCTTCAGACAGCTGCTTAACAACAGGAGCTGTAGCTTTGAATGAAGTTCTCACCACTGCAAAATGACATGTTGGTGAGCTAAGAGGGCCTGTGAAAATGAGGTCTCTGGAGAAGTCTCGGTTGATTGCCAATCTGAATTTAGCTGAGATATCAGATGCCCAGACAGACATCAGTGGCTGCTCCAGAAGCACAGGCTTCTTTCCTGGCATGTGGCAGATGGGCACTCAAGCCAAACTCAGCACTTCACTGGGTTTGCCATCCATCAACCGGAGGCAGGCAGGCAGGCAGGCAGGCAGGCAGGCAGGTCTTGAGTCATCTCATATTCTTCTGGCTCTGCACAGCTCACATGGCGCAGATATCATGTGCCAGAATTGATGCTGCCTTTGGAAACAAGAGGACAGAATGGAGGAGGTAGTGTCAAGGAAACTGTTGGTGGTGCTATGTATCTCTGGATCACTTGATACTTTTAATCTCCTGAGGGCGTCACACGGACTCTAAGATGCAGGTTATAATAAAAACAGCTAGACTATATTGAGCACATATTATGTTTCAGGCATGGGATAAATGCCTTAAAGACATTATTTCACTGAGGTTCATTTAGCTAGAATGGTTGTATATTCTGGTTCATCTAAGACAGTCCTCATTCACACCTGCTGTTCTGGCCTGCTCATGAATGGTACCCAATTTCACACTCAGAAGAATGCTATTTTCTTTACAAAAATTTTAATTTATTTTTTATTGAAGTAAAATATGCATATATATTTTACCATCTTTACAGTTTTTAGCTGTACAGTTCAGTGGTAATAAATTCATTTATTTTTTTTATTTCCCTTCACCCCCTCCTTCCCCCTTCTTCCTTTCCCAGCTTCTGGTAACCACCACTTTCTTTCTTCATGAGATCCACTTTTTTAGCTGCCACAGACGATATGTGATATTTATCTTTCTGTGCCATTTCTGTGCTTGGCATGTTTCTCTTAACATAATGATTTTCAGTTCCGTCCATGTTGCTATAAATGGTAGGATTTCATTCTTCTTTATGTATATATACCACATTTTCTTTTTCCATTCATCTATTGACGGACACTTAGGTTGATTCTATATTTTGGCTATTGTGAATAGTGTTGCAATAAACATGAGACTACAGATATCTTTTTGATATACTGATTGCCTTTCTTCTGGGTATATACCAAAAGAAATAGTATTGTTGGACCACATGATAGTTCTATTTGCAGATTTTTTGAGGAAACTCCATACTGTTTTTCACGGTGGCAATACTAATTTACACTTTCACCAACAGTATATGAGCATTCCCCTTTCTCTACATCCTTGCCAGCATCTGTTATTGTCTTTTTGTTACAAGCCATTTTAACTAGGGGGGATATCTCATTGTAATTTTGGTTTTCATTTCTCTGATAATTAGTGACGTTGAGCATTTTTTCATATACTTATTGGCCATATATATGTCTTCTTTGAGAAATATGTGTTCAGATATTTTGCCCATTTAAAAATTGAATTATTTGTGTTTTTGCTGTTGAGTTGTTTGAGCTCCTTGTATATTTTGGTTATTAATCCCTTGTCAGATGGATAGTTTGCAAATATTTTTCCCCATTCATGGGTTGTCTAGGATGCTGTTTTGCATAGTAAATTGAATAGTCAGCTTAGTTATGGTCAGACTGCTGGGACTGAATTCTGGCACTGCCATTTAGTATTACCATTATGTATTATCTGCCTCAATTTCTCCACATACAATGGAGCCGATACTATAATTATCTCTCACTATCTAAATTACTTTTACTCAAATTCAAGAACTAAATAGATCCGTATAGCAAAGTATAGCAGTGTAACTTCATAGAATTGTGGTGAAGAGATTATATGTAGATAATATACATATAGTTTATCTATAGCTATTCTTTAGCACAGTGCCTGACATTTAGTAAGTGTTTAATGTGGTAGCTTATTATCCCTCTGTTTTTTCATATGTAAAATGACAACAATATCTTACATTCCTGGGTACATACCAGGTACTTAGCAAATGGTTATTGTTAATGACTTAATCTTGCTAAATATAAGCATTTTCCCCCAAGCTCCCTCTGAGAAGGACTGTCATATTTTAGGTAAAAGAAATGACTTTCTCATGTTAGCCAGTGGTTTAAAAAAATGTTTTTAAATGTTTATTTGTCTAACGTCAAGAAGAGGCAATGCCAGCCTGGAAGGGTGCTCTCCCAGGTCCTGAATCACTGTCTCATTTTGTAACCAGAAGGGTATTTAACCACTTGGGTACATTTTGTGGTAGATGAATAGATGGTTTGTGTTTCATGAGTATCATGGCCCTGTAATTGAAAAAAAGGAGCTGGAATATTAATAGGTCTTACCACCTGCTGGGTGACTGCAAAGTTGAAAAGGCACCGGAAGACTTTGAGACAGAATTGCTGTGTACTTGAACAGGAATGATAGCAAAGGAAATCCTGTGGGCTGTGAGGAGTGGCTGCCCAAATAAAGCAGGGCTATTATTTGAGGGCAGGTGCCACATATTCTCTCTGCTGTTAGGCAAATTGTGCCCCTTAGAGTTACCAATAAACCACTTAGATCCACAATGGGGGAGGGTTCACCGAAGATTGAGTTGAGTTAAATTACGGTCACGGGTAAAATGATGAAGAAGTGGTTTCATTTTAGTACTCTCTTCACCTCCTCCTTCATATCATTCTCACAACTTGGAGACAAGAAAACGCCTTCATGTGGGCTTGGAACCTACTACCTGGATCTGTCTGCTACAGCTCCATATCCTGTGGAAGGACCTCTAGAGTTAGGACTACACTGGGCTGCAAGTAAAACTCATCTGTAGTAGCTTATAACAAGGAAATCAGGAGGTAGATGGTTACTAGTGTTGGTTCAGTGAGTGGCTTGGAAATGCCAGGACCAGTGTATTTGTTTTCCCTCAACCTTTCTCTCATATGGATAATCTCAAGGTCCATGCAATGGCAGCTTTGGTTTCTGACAGCTCACATATGTTCAAGACGGAAAGAAGAGAAACAGAGAAAAGATACCGCATCAGCTGTTTCTGTCTTCTCTATTCAGAAATGAAAATGCTTTCTTTTTTTTTTTTTTTTGAGTTGGAGTTTCACTCTGTCACCCAGACTGGAGTGCAGTGGCCGCTCCCGGCCACCGCAGCCTCGACCTGCTGGGCTCCGGTGATCCTTCCGCCTCAGCCTTCCGAGTAGCCGGAATTACAGGCATGCGCTACCACGCCTGGCTGATTTTTTGATTTATTGTAGAGATGAGGTCTCGCTGCCCAGGGGGGTCTCAAACCCGCGGGTTCAGGCAATCCACTCACCTCAGCCTCCCAAAGGCGCGGGATTACAGGCTGAGCCACCGAACCTGGCTCTGAAAATGCTTTCTTAAGACATCCCCCTCAGGAGACTTTTGCTTATGTTCATTGACTGTACCTGGGTCACATAACCATCCCTAGCTGCAAGAGAGACTAGGAAGAAGGAACAAGATTGTTATAATTAGCTGAAGCAAATCATGACCCATTGCCTGGAGTTGGCACTTTACTCTTCCAAGTAAAATTTGCTTTTGCTATCAAGAAAGAAGGAGAATGGATATTGATGAGGTGATTAACAGTATCTGCCATTGTCCTTTTTCTTTAAATTTGGAGCTTGCAGTCTTGGGGAACTTTCTTTCTTTCTTTTTTTCTTTCTTTCTTTCTTTCTTTCTTTCTTTCTTTCTTTCTTTCTTTCTTTCTTTCGTATATTGAGAACCTTGAACCATGCTTATAGCTGTTTCTTAGAAAATGTTTAAATGAATAAATGACTGAGCAGATTTCCGCTGAGTTTTCAAATAAGCCAAGCAACCTCATTTGCTCTTAATACATTTTGTCTTGGGGCTAGGATTTTTTTTTTAATGAAAACAAACCTTAATTTGAAGGTGCAATTCCAATAATGAGGATTTCCGCCAAAAGCAGGTCATTGAGTGTGAATCTAACTTTTCAAGAGCATTGTTACTACAATATGCAGTACCCTTTGGTTGAGACTTCTGTTGCTTTTTAGTATTGTGGCGAGTGGGGGTGAGGAGGAGTCTTAAAACATCAGGTTAAGATGACATCTTCTGAAAGAAGTCTTTGATAATAATAGTCAAAAGATAACATTTATTGGAATCTTGCCATCTGCTAGGCACTCTACTAGGACTTTAAAATTATCAACTCTTTTAATCCTTATGAAAAACATTTGAGGTAGATACTATCTATTTCACAGAGGTGAAAATTACAGGAGGTTTAGTTACCCATCCAAGTTTATACTTAGTGCATGTGGAGAATCTTGGATTCCCACCCAGTCTGCCTGGTTCCAGAGCGAGAATCTTGGATTCCCACCCAGTCTGCCTGGTTCCAGAGCTCATGATAATATCCCTTAGGCAAAGCAGGCTCTCTAATAATAGCATCTATCCTTGATTAAGAGCCTAAAAGAGAGAGAGAGGGAGCCTATATAAAATATCACCTATCACATAGCATGTATGTAAGCACTTACAGAATATGTAAGCATGGTTTTTAGATAATACTTTAATTTTTTTATAACTTTATTTTATTATAGAGATGCGGGCTACAAGTGAGGATTAGGTTCATAAGTAATCTACATGAAGGTGAAGTTTGGACCTCCAACTGGTCCTCACTTCCCCTGGTTTAGGACCAGGTACCCTTTGTGTTGTTGTGTGTCTCCTTTGTAAGCATATTACATACATTTTCCCATTTGATTTTCACAATAACCCTATAAGGCAGCTCTAGTTTTTATCAACATTTTACAGATAAAGAAACAAAAGCATAGAGAAGTTAAGTGACTTGGCCCAAAATTGCAGAACCTCTATAGCGTTAACTTGGGTTTATCAGGGTGCTGAACTCGGGATTTTTCCTCATGTCATTTGGCATCTCTTGAGATCAGTCCTTTTCAAATCTCTCATTCTAGGGATGAGATTCAATAGGAATAGGGTGAAGAAAGGTTCATTTAGGGCAATTTGATGTTAGAAAGTTTGGAAAGGTTGTTGATATATTTTTACATATATTGACTATGATAACATGCAAAAATGCTACAGCTAAGAAGCCCCCAAATACAGTAGCTTAAACAAAGTAGAAGCTTATTTCTCTCTTGTTAACTGGAAGAATTTGGTGGTCTGAAGCTGGCTTCCATTTATGGATTCAAAGCAGCTGTTCCACTCCTCCAGAAAGGAAAAATGAAGTGTAGAGGGAAGACAGGCTGTTTTTAAGGCACAACATAGAAGTTACATAGATCATGTAGTTTCTCTTATTTACATGTCATTGGCCAGAATATGGTTGCATGGCACTTAGCCACAGGCAGGCTAGGAAATATCTAGATGTTTGATCATATACTGTGGGAAGGGAAGGAGGGAATAGTAGATATTGGGAGGTAATTGGCAGTCTCTTCCACAACATAGCTAAGGAAATGGAAGCTTGGAGCGGTAAAGATGTTCCCAAGGCTACATGGTAGCAAACATGGAACATGCACGTTTTGAGGAGGACTCGATTGGACGAAGTGTCAGGATGTGGGGCAATAGCTTGGTAAGCCAGATAGTGGTGAAGAAAAAGCATAGTGCAGAACCCTGAGTGGCAATAACAAGCCACAGTTGAAAGCATCAGGTACCTGGAAGGACCAGTCTTAGAGGCTGGTATAGTAAATAGCTGGGTGCTCACTTACGCAAAAGAGGACTATGAAATGAAGGTTGGCGTGTAGAGGTTTATTCAAGAGATTTGAGATTAATACTTACCAGGGGAAGGGAAGAAAGCAGGATGGAAGAGAGGAGGAAATCAGCTGCAATGTAATCTCAACAGGGAACTCAGTCAGTCTTTTGGGGAGTTCTGAAGATGGGATGATCTTTCAGACTGGTCTCTGAAGTTGTCTCAGCCAAAAGGCTGGGCCTTTGTATCCTCTGTTCATCAATGACTGCATGCAAGCTGCCCAGGAGTGGGGGCAAGACCTTGGGCATGACCTTGGATGAGCTCTCTTCAGCTGAGGCAATAAGGGGCTGGTTGCAGAGGACTCTCTACCTAAAGTACCTCAGCAATCGGGATAATAAGTCTTCCATTTCTGAAGGGAGTCTTGGCAGCCCCCATATTTGTCAGTCACCGCACTACCTACCATTCCTCCATCATAAACTCTTGGTACCTTAAAGAATTTGGGCACTTCAAGGGCTTTCTTTTCAAAATCTCAGATATCTTTGGATTGGTGAGAAGGGGATATCTACAGCTTATATTTTGTTATCATTTAATGAATAGTTCGTTTAGCTATCAGTTAGCTGCTCCTAGGGGGTCAGTTGCTAGCAGCAGAGAACAGTAATGGGACAGATAACACCAAGACCGAATGGGACAAGTCAAAGGAGAAGGAAGGAGAAGGAGAAGCAGACAGGTGAAACCAAGTTCCTCTTTTATTCACCTAACTCAAGGTAGATTCTGCCTGGGGGCAGGAAGCAGAGGGGAATATGAGGCACTGTGGGGTTCTGAAGTCAGATTACCAACCTTGTAATTTTGCCCAAGGCCACCTCTACCTCAGACATCCCCTCTTCCTTTTGTTTGAATTTCTAATTTTCCATTTACCAAGATGACTGCCTGTTCAGATGAATGAAGGATCACAGGTTGATCGGATTCAGAGTTTGATTTTTTTTCTCCCTCCCTCAGCATAATAGCTCATGCATCTGAGGACTGCAGCTAAAAAGTGATTTTTAAAGACTTCTCATTGGCAAAAAAAAATCAATGGAAAGAAATTTATCTTCTCCTCTCTCTCCACTCTGCCTTTAATTTTTCTCTCTCTCAAATCCCCTACTAGGAAAGTTTTGTCTAAGGCCATCTAAAATACTTTGTCAGAAAGTTGCCTTGTTAAGGGTTGGGGTTAACTGAGGAGGTGGGTGTGATTTCCCCCACAGCCTTGGCAATTAACTCAGCTTGAGGGAGGGGTGGAATCAAAGAATTCCTCCAGGGAGATAGAATTTCAAGACAAAGTCATCTGTCAAGGACAGCGTTGTTGCTAAAAGGAACTTCATGGCAACTTCCAAGGAACTAGTCCCCAGAAAGGGTGATGGTGAGGGGGTTGTTAACTAACCAGACAGATCAGAGAGGAAGAGCCTTTCAAAGAAGATATGACAGAAAGAGCTTAGGCAACCCATCCCCTCCATACACCAGACTCCACTGTGCCACTCAATGGCTGTGTCCTCTTGGGGCAGTCAGTTCATGTTTCTTCATCTGTAAAATGGGTGAATATTATATACATGTTTTAGTGAGGTAGGGCAGTGAGAGAACTGGCAAGGGCCATTACATGAGTATAAATTAAAGGAGCTTAATCACAAGGTCTCTGAAACTGGAATGGAAAGTTCCCAGGATCTGAAATAGCTCTAATGACTGTCTTCTCCATCCTTTTGTTATTCCTTATCTCTGTTTTATTTTGATACTGCTCCATTCGTCTCCCTGCAGATCACCAGCCTCATCTCCAACTCATAGTTTCTGCTCATCTAAATATCAGCTTGCATGCGATTCTTGAGATGGCTCCAACTATACCCTGTCTCACAACCGTGAATGGATGTCTTCTTCTATTTCTTAGTTCACAATGCTGAAAGAGTGAGTCTGATTGGTTAAACTTAATTATATGAACTAAGTCTCTGGATTAACTTCCTTTAGGTCAGGTGATTGAACCCAAGTCAATCAACTATCCATAGAAGGGTAGATTCACATGATATGTATCTTATAGAATATGATTGCTTAATACTCTCTGTCAGAAAGGGTTGGGTTAGAGCATGGCTGCCTACATAGCACCTGAGGTGCGTATTAGCTAGTTTTCATTAGTGAACAAATATTTTGACAAGATTTCCTAGTCTCCAAGGCAAGGCAGTAGTGGCAAACAGCACAGTCTTTGGGATCAGGAGATGGTTACAAGTCCAGGCACCAACCCATTTGATTGGGTTCACTTCAGTTCACTTTTCTGGGACTCCATTTTTACATTCCTAAATGAGGGGTTGAACTTGACCACAGTATTTATGACACTCTTTTGTATTCTCTCCACCCACCCTTCCCAGGACCACCTCCTGCAAACAGCCAGAAGAATGGAGACAAATTCTCTGAAACCAGCAGATTCACACATAAAATCCAACAAATTAGGGAGTGGACATGGAGTAAGCTCAATGTCTTTGAGGCTCCTGGCTTGACTTTCTTTAGTTCTAGCCTGACCAAGGCTGTTTGGGGAAAGTAGCGAATTCAGGTGGAATGCTTTACTTGAGGGTAGGATGTGGGGGGAAGAGAGAAAATAGCTAAGTATGATAGAATGTATTTTCCAAAGATGGCCACAACAATCCTACATGCTTTTCTAAAGTCTTACCACTCCTCCATTAAGAGTCTGTGTCACGACTGGGCCCGGTGGTTCAAGCCTGTAATCCCAGTATTTTGGGAGGCCAAGGCAAGAGGATTGCCTGAATCCAGGGGTTTGAGACCAGCCTGGGTGACTTGGTGAGACCTCATCTCTACATTAAATCAGAAAATTAGCCAGACGTGGTGTTGTGTTTCTGTAGTTCCAGCTACTTGGAAGGTTGAGGTGGAAGGATCACCTGAACCCAGCAGATTGAGGCTGCAGTGGCCATGAGCATACCACCACACTCCAGCCTGGGCAACAGAGTGAGACTTCAACTCAAAAATAAAAAAAAGAGTCTATGTCGCTTTCGCACAAATCTGGGTGGACTTTTGAGATTACCTTGAGCAACAGAATATCATGGAAGTGGTGTTACATGTTGTCCCAGGCCAGTTCATTAAAATGTTATGAACTTCCTCCTTGGTCTCTTAGGATGTCCACTTTTGGAATACAACCACTGTGCTGTGAAGAAACCCAATCGGCTTGTAAAGAAGCTCGGGTAGAGAGAACTCAAGTTCCCCAGTCCATAGCTTTGGCCAAATTCCCAGCCTGAAGCTAGTACCAACTCTCCCACCATGTGATTGAGCCATCTTAAAGCTGATCCTCCACCCTACAACTGACCTGTCTCACTTGATGCTGCATGGAGCAGAGAACTGTCATTTCTGCCAAGTCTTGATTAAATTTCAGCTTCATGAGCAAAATAAATGATTGTTGTTGTTTTGGGCAACTAAGTTTCAGTGGTGGTTTGTTAGACAGAAATGGATAGCAGACTACAGCATTGAATAAACACTCTCATGAACTTTCTTAGTAATGTGTGCAAATGGGGAGTGAGGAGGGCTCAAGGTCAAGTAGAGAGGGAAGCGCTGAAAATGGGCAAGGGAAGCTTATGTGCTGTAAAGGGAAGTTGTACTCCAATCCTTATAATAACTACTGATTGAGCACTTGCTGTGCATCAGACCCCAATCCCTCCAGAGCAATGGGGTCTGTCATTGTCTTCATCTGACAGCCGAGGAAACTGATGTCTAGAGAGCTCAAGTCTCTCATCCAAGGCCACGAGACCATTATATTGTAGAACTCATATTTGAACCCAGGCCTGCCTTCCCAGCTGCAGTATGATGCCAGACCAAATTTATCCTTGACCAGAGACCTAGTCTTAAGAGTTGTAAAACCATTCAGTCAGGAAAATTGAGTTTCCATTGTGAGTCATTGTGAGTTTAATAATTACTTTTAATATAAATTTAGCGCTTACCACGTGGCAGGCACGATTCTAATCACTTGCATATTTTATTTAATCCTCACAATAAGCCTCATTTTCAGATGAAGGACTCCAGGTTTTGAAAGGTTAAACCACTTGCCCAAGGTCACAAAGGCAGTAAATGGCAGAGTTGAGTCTGACACTAAATTTCTAGCTCTTAGCCACTCCTGCTTCCTAATTTTAGATAGATAATAAAAGGAAGGAATGGGAGAGGAGGAAGAGATCTGGAAATGGGAGGGAAGGGGGAAAAAACTAAGGTAAGATCAGAGGAAGGAAAGAAGGAGAAACATGGAAGATGGGTTTTCTTGATGTGGGAACTGGTCATTTCCAAGTGGATACATCCTCCATGGGCTGAGGTATGCAAACTGTCAAACTCTTGTGACAAACATACCAAGCCTGGGGGTGGAAACAGGGTTGGAGAGGACACTGGTGGGCTGTCTCTGGAGGCTGCATTCCATAGAGTTGTTTTTCCTGTAATGTCATAGAAATATGTAGAGTGAAAGAAGAGAGTACATTGGAATGAAATAATGTATAATTTATTTGTCTTCTTTACTGAGGAAATCTCCTTATAATTTATCAGCAGGAAAGGTTTAAGTGAGTTTTGGAGTTCTTTTTATATGCCCTTAAGAGGCAGGTTCCACTTTGCCAACGGCAGCTTTTTCATCATTCCCTGAACTGCATGTTGGGATCACACTTTAGAA
Organism: Carlito syrichta; assembly: GCF_000164805.1. Lineage (NCBI taxonomy): Eukaryota > Metazoa > Chordata > Mammalia > Primates > Tarsiidae > Carlito > Carlito syrichta. Next base: position 117,959 of record NW_007143937.1, read on the forward strand.
TAAGGAGAGGACTTCTAAGAAAAATAAACAAGCAAGAATTCTCACAACCAAAAGCTACATGCCCAAATGCAAAGTGAATGCAAAATGTGACCCAGAATGTAAATTTCTTTTTCTCTATTCAATACAGTGTGAGCACGCACACATACAGACTAACACGTGAATAAAGCCACACACATAGACACGCACACAGAACAGTCATGTGTACAGCCACATACATAGTCGCACACCTAGATACACATAGACACACAGCCACATAAAAAGACATACACAGATAACATATTAAGCCGTGAATACAGATACATGAACAGTCACAGATAATTGCACACACTCCTAGACTCATGCAGTTTCATGCATATACGCATATTCTAACACATGTGTATGGTCATATAAGTAATCCCACCTACGTAGCCAAACACACAAATAAATGTATCCATATAGTCATGCACACAGACATACAGACAAACACACTCACGGCACTATGATTCCCTGAGTACTGGGTTTTTCAGGAGTCTTTATGTCTAAAATCAAGTTCTTGGCTCTGAGGCCAGTCTACCTGGGTTCAAATTCTGTTTCTTCCATTTGTTGGTTTTGCAATCTTGGTCAAGTTGTTCAATCTCTCTGTACCTCCATTTCCTCATCTGTAAAGTAGATACAATATTATGTCTACTTTATAGAGATAATGTATTAAGTGAAGTCTTGAATTCTGGCACATGATGGCTTTCCATAAATGTTAGTGACTATTGTTGTTGCTGTGAGTTGGGCAGTATTGCCACCCTCACTATCATTATCATTTGTCATCATCAGAAACTCCCTTTTATTGAGTTCTGGTGTGCCAGACCCTGTGCCAAATGGTTTACTTGCAGTATATCTTATTTACTACTCAAAATGGCTACATGAGACAGGTCCTATATTATCTTGGGAGAGGGAAATGGAGGACTAGAAAGAATTGATAGCTTGCCCCAAGTCACACACCTGGTAAGTGGCTAAAATGGAACTTGAACATAGGTCTGTGTGGTTTCAAGTCCTGGCTGTCAACTGTGTACAACATGTGACCTCAGCTATGAGCTACTTTGTACACTGAATTTCTCCTCTGCTAGGTTATTGGCTCCCTGAGGGACTGTGCCTGTCTTGTTCATTGCTGTGTCTCAGCACTCAGAACAAGGTCTATCTCCAGGTCTGCTTCTCCTTGAAAGAAAAATGGGTTCATTCACCTGCTTGGGAGAATGGGGGGGTGATAATATCTACCTCCTAGTGCTGCAAAAAATTAAATAATGTTTATGAAAGTGTCTGGCACATATCAGGGGCTCCATCAATGGTAACAATAAGGATTTTTGATGCATTAAAGAATGAAGGATGACTCAGAGGCCTAAAGCTTCAGAAACAGAACAGCACTGCCATTAGTAGAACAGGGAAGGCAAACTGGGCTACTTTAAGAGAACACAAAAAAGCTGGTTTGATGTAGGTAGAGTGCGAAGTAGCAGCAATCTCCTGTCCACATGAATGATTGAGCAGGTGGTTGGAATGATCAGCAATGGAGAGATGGAAAGGTCATGGCAGAGGTGAGGATTAGCCTTAAAGTTGATGGGAGCGACCCTAACATGGCGCATTGGTCCTTGTCTCCTTGTATTCACGCCCTTGTGTAACAGTCTCTCCTGTTCCCCTTCCCCCCATCTCCTACAACCCCTGTTGAGTGCGGGCTGCACCCAATGACTCACTTTTATTGCGGGCTGCACCCGATGACTCACTTTTATTGCAGAGGTGATGGGATGTCACTTCTGAGTTAGGGAATAAAAAGACTGTGGTTTCCATCTTGGGTGCTCTCTCTTGGATTGCTCACTCTGTGAAAGCCTGCTGCCATATTGTTGTGTAGCCCTACAGGCAGGCATGCGTGGTGAGGACCTGAGTGAACTTGGAAGTGGGTCCTCCCCTTGTCAAGCCTTGAGGTGACTGCAACCATGGACAACATCTGATTACAGCCTTGTCAGGGACCTTGAGCCAGAACTACTTGGTGAAGCCACTCCTGGATTCTTGAACCAAATAAACTCTGCGTCAACAAAGATTGATTTTTTTTAGCCACTGAGATTTAATACACCTGAAAATGGCTGAGATCAGGAGGAAAGTGTATAAAGTAGATTGTGTGTGTCTATGTGTGTGACTATATGCATGTGTTTGTAAGTGTATGTGTTCACGTTGTATTGGGTAGAGAAAAAGAAATTTACATTCTGGGTCACATTTTGCATTCTCTTTGCATTTGGGCATGTAGCTTTTGGTTGTGAGAATTCTTGCTTGTTTATTTTTCTTAGAAGTCCTCTCCTTATGCTAAAGCATGATCCCAACTTGCAGTTCAGGGAATGATGATAAAGCCCCATTGGCAAAGTCAGAGCCTGGGAAAATCCTCATTGTAGGGTTAGGAAGAGGTAGAGGTTCCAGTGACACAGAGGGGTTGAGAGACAGTGAAAGACAGAAAGAAAGAAGAAAAGAGAGGGACAACTAGTGGGGTGTAGGAGTCCAGAAGGAAGTAGACCGGACCACTGTGGAAGGGAGGAAACATGTCTGCCATATTATATTCAGCAGATAGATCTGGACTGAGAAATGGAGAAAGGTAGGTCCACAGGGCAGGCTAATAATGTTACACCCTTTAAACTGATGTTTTTAAAATATTTGCTTGGCATTGATTTAGAAGGGAGCCTGAGCACGGCGTGGGGCAAAGGCCTGACCTCTAATGACCTAAACAATTAGCCCTGACTCTAAGCTTGCATTCTATCTATATTCAGCAAAACAAAAGTCCTGCAGTTAAAGAGACCAACCTTCATGGGGGTGATGGGAAATCATTTGTTGTTACTCAAGCATGCTTCTTGGGGAGATCTCTCAGTCCTCCCCCAAGTAACTTATCAAAGTTTGTTTTGCAACTTCACACAATACTATCCCCGAGAGGAGGTCTGCTAAACACAATTTTCTTCCTTTTGTTGCATTCCCAGTGAGGTTTTAGAGTCCCACATAGACTGGAGCCCTGGGCAGTTGCCTAACTGCTCTGTTGATTAATCAGGTCGGTAAGGGGGAAGCATGGGGAAAAGCCATTTGGTTGGCTATCACGAGGTGGCAGATAACCTTGGGCAGAGCAGTTTCGGTAGGGGGATGGGCAGGATGCTAGATTAAGCCAATAGTGCGGTGTGTGTACTGAGATGTAGAACCTGTAAGTGTGAGGATGTTTTGAGACGTTTGATAGATTGAGGAGAGAACAGGGTGAAGAGAAATGGCTCTCGTTTTTCCTTTAATCATAGGGAAAATCTGAAAATGCTGCTAAGCAGAGGGAAAGGATGAGCCAGACAAGGAGAATTCTACTGTGTAAAAGAGAAGGATCAAGAGGGGACAGGGGCGAGAAGTACCAAGAGTGTCTGAGAACTTGGGCTTTGAAGTTAGATATACTTCAATTCCAATCTTGGCTCCGCCTCTTTCTAGCTGTGTATCTCTGGGCCAATTGCTTAACCTCTTTGGGCCTTAGCTTTCTCAACTCTAGAATGGGGGGGACAATGTTTATCTCACAGGGCTGTTGTAATGGCTAAATAAGATAATGTTTGTAGAGTGGTTAACAGAGTACCTGGTGCTTAGTAATTCTCAGGAATGTTGCTAAAATTAAAAATAAAATCAGAAATGAGGGTAGGGGTGACATTTAGGAAAGGAGCAGAGGGTCAGTGCTTGAAAAGTTTTACTTCTGGAAGGTTTAAGAACTTTTTGGCTGGTGAAAATTTAAGGAAAATTCTACTGGAGGCAGGAGCTTCTAAAAAAATCCTCTTAATGCCTTTGGGTGCTGCTGTGTGAGTTGTGATGCTTGGAGCTGTGGCAGCTATTTTGCCACCCCAAAGGTGGTCAAACCTGAGGATAAGGCCAATAGGAAGAGGGTAGAAAGAAAAGGTAAAAATGCCCCTTATGTCATTATTGAATTTCTGAACAAACTAACTTCAATTTCTTGTTATTTAAGCCTTTTTTTTTTGAGTCAGGATCTCACTCTGATGCCCAGGCTAGAATGCAGTGGCACACTCACCTCTCACTGTAGCCTTGACTTCCTGGGCTCAGGTTCTCCCTCTACTTCAGCCTCCTGAATAACTGGGAGTACAGGTGCATACCACCATGACTGGCTAATTTAAAAAACTTTTGTTTTTTGGTAGAGATGAGGAATCACTATGTTGCCCAGATTGATCTTGAACTCCTGGGCTTAAGCGATTCTCCTGCCTCAGCCTCCCACTGCACTTGGCAGTTTAAGCCATTGTGATTAGTGCGTTGTAATCGGTAAAGTGTTCCTGGAGGAGGGCACAGCATATGCAAAAGTGAGGAGGCTGGAGGGAGCAAGCTCAAGGAGCTGTAAATAGTTTGGCTGCAGAATAGGGTGGAAAGTAGGGAAGATAATTCTGCGAAGGACAGCAGAAATACAACCATGGATGTGAGAAACTGTGCAGCGTAAATGACATTTATTTAGAGGAGAGCTTTAAGATTGCATGGGCAAAGGTTTCTCCTCCGCCGACCCAAGCAATTAGCTCTTGCGGTGTCCCCAGATTCCTTGATGCTGAAGTATAAAGTAAAAGGCAAAAGACAGTGAGTGACAAGGGCCAAGATACTGGCAGTGGGCAGATCATGAAGGACACCAAGTTAAGTGTGTGGCTATCTTGTTCTTCCTTTGTGATGAGATCCTTATTCATCCAGATGAATGCGCACCTTATTCCTCTTACTCTAAGTCACAGATCCCAGGATAAACAGGGGCCCTGGTTTCATTATGAGGCCAGACTAGAACATGTGTTCATCTTCAACAGTGTGATATTTCTCATGTACTTTCATTTAGCAATCTTGTCGCTTATTAAGTCTAATTAGTTTATCTGCTGCTGAGAGATCGAGGGCATCCTCAAGATGAAAATGTGTAGCCTGAATCAGCTGTAGCAAAGGACCATGTCCAGGGTTATCTACCATCTTCTTCAGAGTTTCTAGTGTTGAGCCTCAAGCTTGCCCTCCTCACCTGCCCATTGTCAATTGTTTGTAGAACAGTGGACTTAGATGTTGAAGATTCTTGGAATGTGTACAGTACCCTCAGTTTGCAGTTGAGGGAACTGAGGCCCAAGGAGGGAAACGACTTGCTCAATATTAAGTAAGTCAGGGACAGAGGTGGAGCTAGAGTGAAAGGACACAACATGGAGTCAATATACCCAGTGAGCAACCATTTTAACATTGCCCAAATCTCATGTTTTTCTAGCAGTTCACTTAACTTATCCTCTAAACACTAGCCAAGGACAGAACCAGTTTCTCAGGGAGCTATTGATAGTTGTTTTACAACCCCTGCCCCAGCTTGTTTTGCATTACTGAGCTTTTCTATTTCAAGTATTTGCTTTCACCCATAAGACCCAGGTTAACCTGATCAGCCCTTCGTGACCTTTGTGACACAGACAGACCCCATCACCATGGCAACAATCATGTGACTAGCCCACCCATCTGCCTGCCGTCCATCACCTGACATTGGTACCTATGCTTACCTGTCCTCTGTGATGACGTGGAGCAAGCCACCACCCAATCACCTTAATGACCTGCCCCCATCAAAGGGAAGGGTCAAAAGGCATTCAACTTCAAACAGCAGTTGCCATTGCTCTGCTAAGCTATGGTCTGGCTACATGGTCTTTGAGCTGTGGCCGCCATGTTTTCTTAGCTTTGGCCCCCGTTCCTACCTTGGAGAGGTTAATCTTCCTTTCTCTCTCTCTCTCTAACTTACTTTCTAGTCATTGCTTTGTTAAACTCTGGTGTGTCTGTGTGGCTCTTTGAGATATAGCTGCCATGTTTCTTGGCTTTGGCCCCCTTCCCTACCTTGGGGAGGTGAATCTCCTCTCTCTACTCTTTCTCCAATTTACTTTCTAAATAAACTATATTTTATAATCTAACTTCTGTGCAATTCTTTGCAATTTTCAAAAGGCACCGGATTGCATAACCCCACCCCTGGCAGATCTGACCTAATATTTTAGAGGCCTCGCTGGGATATATTTTAACCTAACAAAGAGCATAGGTCTTCTGACACCCAATCTATTGCCTTTATGGCTACATCAAGATGAACATCAGCTATATCAGCTGTGGAATTTTGAATGCCATCAATGCGTGAAAATATTCACTAATTAATTATCCACTTGAAAAGTTAAGCCCCATGGAAATACATCATTACCCTGAAGGGTCATCTGCCCCCACTCATCTGGTCAGTGTCTCCTCCAGCCACCCCCTCAATGATCAGATGTTGTGAGCACCCCACAGTGTTAAGGACATATAATGCATACTGGCTGCAAGGTGAACTGCAAATCTTGCCTAAAACGTGAGATTTCATGAAGCCGATGACAGAGATGTTGGAGAACTGCTCAAATCTCATGTAATGCCATTAACAACTGAACAGCTGGCAGAGTTGGGCAATTAAGAGAAAAACGTACAAGGATGACCTCCCAATGGGTACTGCAAAAGGGAGTGACGAGAATAGCAGAGGATGAAAAGAGACTCTTGGGGAAATGGATGAAGCTCATCTTAATGAACTTGCTATAAAAGTCAAACATGAGGGGATACATCTCCACAGGATGTTGGGATATAATTTGGTTAGAAGAAATACATCAGTGATATATTCTTGATCTTCAGAATTAGAGCATGGAATTATAGCTACTTAATTATAACTTAAACTTGTTTACTATGAGACATAAACATATCTTCATAATTTTAGGTTTGGTTTTCAAGATAAAGTCCTAATCAACCCTTTTTTCCCCCCTACTATTTTAATCATGTAGGATTTTATTTAGCTGCAAGGAGCATAAACCTAAGTATAGTAGCTTAATTTTTAAAAAAGTAACATGGAGGTGTGGAAAGGTGATTTCTGGCTCTGGTACATTGGCTCAGCAATTCCAGAATGATGCCTCTACAGTTCTCTTGTCTCTTCCCTCAAGGTTGCAAGATGGCTGTTGGTGTTTCAGCTGTCTCATCCATACACAAGTCAAGAAGGAGATGGAGAAAAGGTTGGGCTAGTCTTGCTTGACTCTTTTATTTTTAAAACCAGACTGGAGTGCAGTGGCATGATCATATCTCACTGCAACCTTGACCTCCTGGGCTCAAAGGATCCTCCCACCTCAGCTTCCTAAGTAACTGGGAATACAGGTATGTACCATTATGCCTGCGTAATTTTTAAAAAATTTATTTATACAGATAGGGTCCTGCTATCTTGCCCAAGCTGTTCTCAAATTCTTAGCCTCAAGCAATCCTCTCACCTTGGCCTCCCAAAATGCTGAGATCATAGGCAGGAGCTATTGTGCCTGGCCTATTTTTAAATTTTAATTGATAAGTAAACAGTATGTATATTTATGGTTTACAACATGACTCTTTTGACATAGGAGGGGTCCCCCAAAAACCTGGAAGTTATTTATTAAAAAGCTGTGTATTTTTCTTACATGTTTAAACTTCAGTCAGCTTCAAAGTACTCTTCATTTGATGCAGTACACCTATCGAGATGCTTTTCTACTGCTCAAAAAACAATTTTTGAACTTGTCGATTTTGTTGCCTTTTATTGCTTCTGCCTTTTTTTTCATCTCTTCCACATTGGCAAAACATTTGCCTTTGAGGATGTTTTTCATTGTGGGGAAAAAAAGTTTCTTGGGGCAAGATCAGATTAATAGGGAGGTTGGGGCATGGGGATTGTGCCATTTTTGGTCAAAAACTGCTGAACACTCAGCATGGTATGAGTAGGTAAACTTGTAAATCACCCATCATGAAATGGGCAAATGCATTGAAAGAATCTCTAAAAAAATTTCACTGAAGCCGAATGCAGCCTCTCACAACAATGCTAGCTGGCATCACAACAATGATGCCGTTGGGTTCCTATATTACTTACCTAGAGGGAGAAGTCTATACCACAAGACTTCTGGATTTCTTGGGTCCCCCTCATATGTAAACATCATGGTATGATTAAATCAGGTTATTTAGCATATGAATTACCTCACATATCACTTTTTTCCTCTGGTAAGAACACTTAAAATCTACCTTCTTTGCAAATTTCAAATACACAATATATTGTTATTAACTATAGCCACCATGATGTACAAAGTCTGATTCTTTTTTAAAGCAGAAAAATCAAAGACTTTTTCAGAAACTATCTTGCAGATGTCTGATTATACTCCATAGGCCATAATTCCCCTAGCTGCAAAAGAATCTGGACATCAAGGATTTGACTGTCCAGTGTTCAAGCTGTGGGAAGTGGCAAAGGATAAAGAAATTGTGGGCTGGGTGCGGTGGCTCATGCCTATAATTCCAGTAATTTGGGAGGCCTAGGTGGGAGGATTTCTTGAGCCCAGGAATTCGAGACCAGCCTAGATAACATAGTGAGATTTTCTCTCTACAACAACAACAAAAAAATCAGGGCAACCCCTGCGGGTCCCCTCCCACTGTGGGAGCTTTTCTGTCCTCTCAATAAATCCCGCTTTCTAAAACAAACAAACAAACAAACAAACAAACACACAAACCAGGTATGATGGCATGCACCTGTAGTCCTAGCTACTTGGGAGGCTGAGGCAGAAGGATCACCTGAGCCCAAAAGGGTCACCTGAGCTCAGGAGGTCAAGACTGTGGTGAGTCGTGATTGTGCCACTGCACTCCAGCCTGGGTGACAGAGTAAGACCTCGACTCAAAAAAAAAAAAAAAATTGTGAATAACCAGTGTCTACCACAATGGTTCATGTGGCCTTTAAACAATTTTTTTCCTGCATGCTCATGGCCACTGCAGTCTCAAACTGCTGGGCTCAGGTGATCCTTCCGCCTCAGCCTTCAATTAGCTGGAACTACAGGCATGTACCAACACACCCAGCTAATATTTTTGATTTATTGTAGAGACAAGGTCTTGTCAAGTTGCCCAGCCTGGTCTCAAAGCCGTAGACTCAGGCAATCCTCTCACCTCCACCTCCCAAAGTGCTGGGACTACAGGCGTGAGCCACCACACCTGGCCTCAGGTATCAATTTTTTTATGATAATAAGACCCACCTAAATCTGAACATTTATTTTCAAGACCCAAGAAGCTCCCAAAGATCAGACCTTGGCACATCTTTAGCAGGACCTGAAACTGAAATAGAAACTGCTTCAGGCAATGTCAACTTGACATGTTTCTGGCTTTTAAAAAATACTTCTGGCTCTTAGAAACATCAACAAACAACTACAAAGTGCAAACATTCTACTTTCCAAGTGTAGTATCTCATCTGACTCTTGTAGCAACCCCAGGGAGGTACATCAAGGAGGTGTTGCTACAATGTGCAGGTCATAGGTGAGGAAATGGAAGCTCTGTGAGATTAAGTAACTTGTCCTAGGTAACCCAGCTGGGAAGTGAGAAAGCTGGGATGTGAATTGTGGTTTGTGTGACTCAGATTTCTTGCTTTTTTCACTGTGTTGGAATGCCACCTATCAGCATTTCCAAAGTATGTGTCACAGAAATAGAGTTAAGGCATTCCAAAAAGGTGGGGGATAAGATGGTCAAATAAATTTGAGACCTTCTGTGACAAACAGAGTTAGACAAAGATTTCTCCGATATCACATTGCGATCCTCCAAGAGAGGGCTGGAGTCTACATAATTCCCACAAGTATTTGACTATGAAAACGTTTTAAAACACAATGTTTCACACAACTGTCTACTTATTTGTTCATCCAACAAATGATTGTTGGGCTCTGATCAGGTTGCAGGCATTTTTTCAACTCTTGGGAAGCTTTGGTGATCAAGATCAAGATCAAGATCAAGATCAAGACTTGGTCCCTGCCCTCCCAGATCTACTTGTTCAGCTTACAGACCACTTCTCTAAATATACTTGGATGAAAACTGGAATTCTTAGCAGGGTTCACCTAGTCCCAGGGAAGAGGTGACCCAAGGGGAGCCAGTGACTAGATCCTAGTACTGACCATGCACAGCAGCCTTGACCCAGCTTGATTTGCTACCTGAAGCCTGCCTGTTGGCTTCCCAGGTATATAAAGTCATATTTTCTTCCTTTTCTGACCCATAGCAGAGATAGGTGTGTTAACAGAGGTACAATGCTCTAGAAAGTGGAACAGTAGAAATGTGGTCAACCAGATAGTCTGGTGATGCCTCTATCTCACAGAGCCTTTGAAGGCAAGTACCCCAAGATCCTCAATTCTCATTGTGGAACTGACTGTTTTCTCCTCTGTTTCCATTGCTCTGACGCATCCCCTACTGCTTTCCTTTTCCTGTCCTTGCTTTGAGTTTGCTTGCTCTCCCCAAAGACAGCTGGCCTCTCTGTTTCTAAAACATTGCTACAGTGAGCAACTGGCTATAAAATATTAACTCCTAGTACATATGAATGCCACTATTACTGTCATATTAATGCAGCCTTGTGAATTGGGAGGTCAGGATTGGGCTAATGAGAGGGTCGACTATGCTTACACATGACCACAAATGCCATCACCCTCACCACTCCCAGTACTACCACCATCACAATTGCCTCTATTAGCAACTTTATAAGATCTTTTTGCAACTGAGAAACCATACCTTTGGGCCCTTCAAGGACTTTTCATTCTGCTTATTCTCTTCACCATCTACTTCCTAGGGCACAGAAAGTCTACCCAGTAGGACCATTAAGTTTTAAAGAGCTGTTTCTGAAAGGGGCATCTTAAAATCCCAAGGCAAATTATCTGGATGGTGAAACATGTCACTCTCTCTCTTCTGCCTTTACTATTTCATTTCTCATCACTATCAATATGGTCAATATAATTCATAATAATAGTGTAATGAATTGTTAAACTTAAAGACTATTTACCTCAATGTAGGGAGAAGTTGCTACATTTCCAGCTGCTTTTGTTTCAAGAGACTGAGACTTTTTGCTTGAGTGGATTATGAAGATGCAAAACAAGTTAGTGCTCATTGTTCTAGGGGAAGAATATAGCACATATATTTTTAGACAGACAAAGGCGTTATTTCCCTGTAGTTTTTGTTATGTAGATCTTGATGACTTACAGGGGAAAGTTGGATAAATTTTCACAGGAATCTCAGAGATTCTTGGGAGAAGAGAGATTGAGGTCCTAGTCTTTGCCTTTTGAAATGTAATATTATGAGAACATCTTTAATGGACGGGAGAAACCTTGACTAAAGACTCTGGGGCCTCTGAAGGTAATCTCATTAAGAGGGAAGGATGGATGAAACTGGAATGGTGAGTTGGGTTCAACATCAGAGCTTGGGTCTTCTTAGGAAATGTCACAGTGTATGGTTGATGTTGAAATGACTTCAGACCTAACTATCTTGGTACTGTGGGTGTGCTGTGGGAGTTATTGCTGTGCATTTTCATTTTTGATGAATATCCTTTAACTTGTGTTTATTTATATAAAATGTCATCCACCATATATCTATGTATATATGTGTTTGTTTAGTATGTGATTCTAGAAATGAGAATACAAGGTCAGGCCAGGCGCAGTGGCTCATGTCCATAATCCCAGCATTTTGGGAGGCCAAGGCAAGAGGATTGCCTGAGCCTAGGGGTTTGAGACCAGACTGGGCAACTTGGCGAGACCTCATCTCTACAATAAATCAGGAAAAATTTGCCAGGCGTAGTGGCCTGTGTTAGGGTCCGGACAGGTGGATGGATGGATGGAGAAGGGAGGGGAGACACAGCACCAGTAACCCAGAGATCCGAGTAATTGCAAAGAATTGCAACACACAAAGAGGTTAAGAAAGAAAAGTTTATTTAAAAGTAAATTAGAGAGAGAGAGAGAAAGAGAAGGAGGAGAGAAGATTCATTTCCCCAAGGTGGGGGAAGGGGCCAAAGCCAGGAAGCACGGTGACAGCCATAACTCAAAGAGCACATGGCCTCACCAGAGTCTAGCAAGGCAATGGCCACTGGTTGCTTGTGGTTGAGTCCTTTTAACCATTCCCCTAGATGGGGGAAGATCATTAAGGTGATTGGGTGGTGGTCTGCTCCACATCATCACAAGGGTGGACAAGCTCAAGTACGGATGTCAGGTGATGGTCAGCCGGCAGATGGGTGGGTCAGTCACGTGATTGCTGCCATGGTGGGGCTTATCTGTGTCACGTAGCTCACAAAGGGCTGATTAGGTCAACCCTGGGAGGGGTTTCCTGCAAGAGACTTGTTAGACATTTGCAATTCACAAACTCAGACATTTGCAACTCATAAATTCCTTGACCAAAGGTGGGTTGATCTATTATTACTTTTATGACTTTGGCCAGGCAAAGGGTGACCTTTGATCTTCAGCCTTGACAAGGAACCTAAAAGTTTACTAGAGATTATTATGCTAAACCATGAATGGTTAGGCTGTCCTGGTCTTGCATCTGAAGGAGATTTGCCAAGGTGGGTGGGATAGGCTGCTGTTTGTCCTGCAGTAGAAAGTCTGAATATTTTCTAATGGTTATACTGAGGCAAAAAGACTAAACCCTTTCAGCCTCTAGTTCCAGTTACTTGGAAGACTGAGAGGGAGGATTGCCTGAACCCAGCAGGTTGAGGCTGCGGTGGCTGTGAGCATGCCACTGCCCTCCAGGCTGAGCAATAGAATGAAACTCAAAGAAAAAAAATGCTAGTTAAGAGTGTATTCGTTAAGATAGGCAGGATGTGATGCAGTTACAAACAACTCTAGAAATCTTAAAAAAACAAAGTCCTCTTTCTCACTCATTCTACATATCTAGCTGGGTTATGCTATGTCTTTTCACTGTGGGACCAAGGTTGATGGAACTTCCACCATTTCAAACATTGCTAGTCACCACAGAGGAAGAAAAGAGTTCTCTGGACGTTACATTGGCAATACAATGCCCAGGCTTGGAAGCAGTACCTCACCCCTCTTACAACTCATTGACCAGAACCAGTCACATGGATAATATCTAAGAGGTCATGAAGTTTAGTTCTACCACGTGTCTAGAAGGTAGAGTGCCAGATCATTTGGTGACCAGTATTCATATCTATTTCAAAGAATGTGAACATTTAAAATGTTTCTGATACATACTTCTAGTTTATCTGTCAGAATGGTTGTGCTAATTTATACTCTCACCTGTGAAACTGCCCAGTACTTGTTTTAATAACTATGTCATGCTGCACAGCATGGATGCAACATAAATTATTTCATTAATTCCCTGCCCATGCGCACTTTCGCTTTTTCTATTTCAGTGATGTGATGAACATTAGTGTGCACATATATATTTGCCCCTTATTTCTTTAAAATGAATTCATAGAGATTAGACTGCTGAATAAATGTATATGGGCATTCTTAAGGGTTTTGATACATGCTGTCATACTGTCCTCTCCCAAATTTTGCACCATCATCCTATGGTCAGAATAGAAGAGTTTCTGTTTCATTGATTTGTGAGAGATATGCCTAAGAGGTGTGAGCATTTTTTTTTTTTTTTGTGAGTTGAAGTCTCACTCTATCACTCAGACTGGAGTGCAGTGGCCACTCCTGGCCACTGCAGCCTCGACCTGCTGGGCTCCAGCGATCCTTCCACCTCAGCTTTCCATGTAGCCGGAATTACAGGCATGCGCTACCACGCCCGGCTGATTTTTTGCTTTATTGTAGAGATGAGGTCTTGCTGCCCAGGTGGGTCTCGAACCCGTGGACTCAGGCGATCCACTCACCTCAGCCTCCCAAAGGCGCAGGATTACAGGCTGAGCCACTGAGCCCGGCTGAAGTGTGAGCATCTTTTAGCTTCCTTGAATCCAGTCTCCAAGTACAGATGCTCCTGAGCTTAAGTCAGAGCTTGAGATCAGACACAAGGATTTGCATCAGGTAAGGGGAGTGTGTGTGTGTGTGTGTGTGTGTGTGTGTGTGTGTGTGTGTGTGTGTGTGTGTGTGG
>NW_007143937.1:131881-138668 GCF_000164805.1 Carlito syrichta
GCGTGAGAGAGAGAGAGAGAGAGAGAGAGAGAGAGAGAGAGAGAGAGAGAGAGAGAGAGAGAGAGAGAGTCTTTGCAAGGATCATTTTTAGCCTGGACAGGCACTGAGCGTTCTAAGTTGCCTTTATCTGCTGTTACGTTTACCTTGAAACCTGGTCTCAAATCAGCCAAGCTAATGGAGGAGGCTCACCAGATGATAGAAAAACTAATGGGGCACTTGTTCAACACACCGCATCAGCAGACTGTTCAGTTTTCTCTGTGACAATGGCCAAGTCAGCCCAACCCCTCTGATTTCAGTGAAAGGGGAGAGGGCAACTGGCAAATTGAATCCATTAATGGAATGACTTGGCAAAAGGACAGATAAAGGAGAGAGTGAGAACAAGGACTCCTAGATGCATTTGCTGACAGTTGATTCATAACTTTGGGGAAAGTTAAAGAGCTACATGCACAGAGAGGGATCAGAGTTTTGCTCCTGGATACAATAGTGAAAATATAGTGTGTGGAGGTGGGGAAGTCACATTTTGTTTTTACGTTAAAAAAAAGAAAAGTTTATTTAAAAGTAAATTAAAGAGAGAAAGAGAAGGGAGAGAGAAAATTTACCTCCCCAAGGTGGCGGAGGGGGCCAAAGCCAGCAAGCATGGTGACAGCCAGAGCTCAAAGAGCACATGACCACACCAGAGTCTAGCAAGGCAATGGCCCTAGGGAAGGACATCTTAAGGGGAGACACTGCTTCAAAGATTCATGGGAATCTGGAGAAGAGGAATTCTCAGATTATAATGTCACTATGTGTTTCTCTCTCATGTTCTTTTGTGTTCCCACAATAATGATGTTTACTAAGGATAAAAGAAAAGAACATCTTTTTTTGAGTTGGAGCCTCAGTCTGTCACCCAGGCTGCAGTGCAATGGTACAATCACAGCTCACCAAAGCCTCAGCCTCCTCGGTTCAGGCAATCCTGCGTCAGTCTCCCGAATGCCTGCATGTCACCATGTCCAGCTAATTTTTTTTTTTTGGTAGAGACAAGGTCTTGCCATGTTGCCTAGGCTCAAGCAATCCTTCTGTTTTGGCCTCCCAAAGTGCTGAGATTACAGGCATAAGCCAACATGTCTGGCCAGAAGAAATTTTAAGTAGAGGTTAAATACTATAAAGCGTTCACTCTAAAGTTTAGTATATTTATGCATGTGCTTTTGTTTTATGTATAAATATGCTCATGCATGTACTCATGCATATCCTTTGTATGTCTCTATAGCCCTGTAATAAATAGGATGTTTTAGCTACATATAATAAACCTAACTCAAAGGGAATTAAATGACAGTTATTATTAATAAGAAGACCACATAATTTATCAGCCAAACCAGTACATTTTTGTTCAGGATAAATGCTATATCAACTAGTATGCTGGCCCAAATATAAACTGGAATAGTTCCATCAAAACCAGGATGTACAATCACCATATTTATTTTGCATATCAAGATGTCTCTAAGCAGGCTAGTTCCGGTTTAATTCCATTGCTCAGAGCCATTGGAGCTCTCAAAGTGTCAGTGGCTAGCTGTTGTGCATATAGTTTTTCCCTTTAAGCTCAGAGATGGCAGCAAGAATTCCAAGCATCAAGACATCAACATTATCCAAAGGCATTGGCTTTGTAAGAGGAAGGAACCCATTTCCTGGAAGCCCTCAGCAGACTTTACATCACAGTCATTGGTCAGAATTGGGTCGCATCCATGCTTCAGCCATCAATGACAAGGGCAGGTGGAATTACGATGATTCGTTTTGACTGGTCAGGATTCACTCCTCCCGTGGGGTTGAAAGGCACAGTCCCACCTCACACAGCTGTTGGAAGAGTGAATAAAACTGAAGCTCAGTTGAAGAGGAGGAGGACAAATGAATACTAGGTATGCACTCAAGAGAGCCCACCACTCACCTTCTCTGGCCAGATCTCCTATCTGGGATCAGTGAAGAAGCAGAGTGGGGAGACAGCCATAGATGGTCAATGAAGTGTACAAACTTTTGCAAATAACAAAGGCCCAACAGTATCTATGTATATAACAATTTAATGTCAAGAGAATCCTTGTATCCTTTGTCTCTCTACACAACAACTCTGTGAGATTAGCAGTATATGTAAGAGGTCACATGTCTCAGCAGCAGCCAGGGTCCAGAGGCTGAGTTGCCAACGTCTGTATCTGGTGGGGAGGAAAACTAGGGCTCAGAGTTGTTTGGTAACTTGCTGCTGGTCCCAGAACTACTAAATGCCCATGGGAACTCAGTTGCATCTGACCCCAAAATCCACTGTCGGCCTGTGGTATGCTAATCTCCAAAAGTCAAAACTTTTTTTCTGTTGGGAGGGATGGGTGAGCATAGGAAGTAATATATGGAAATCATGTATAATTGGGTTGGGAAGATGAGATGTGTTGTGGTTGTGAACCATCCTGGAATCTATATTTTTATCTCCCACCTAAGACTGGATATTGGAATATAAATGCCAGAGAATGACATTATTAAAGAGACAACTTGAATCTATTTACATTGTATTTTTTTTCAAAGGACTGAAAAAAGGTATGGAAGGAAGGGAGAAAACTACTGTCAGACTTACAGTATTTTAAAAACTGTTGTTAATTTTTAACCACTGTGTGGTAACTTGGACCACTTCTCATAACCAATTTCTATACATTAGTGGGTGCCAACCTAACTTGTTGAGACCTGGTACTCTACAAGTCACCAGTGGGTGAGGTGGAAGGGAGAGGGAAGAAGTGAAGAAAATCCAATTTTTTCTTTTTTGAGTTGGAGTCTCACTCTGCCACCCAGGTTGGAGTGCAGTGGCATGCTCACCGCCACCGTAACCTCGACCCGTTGGGCTCAGGGGATCCCTCCGCCTCAGCCTCCCAAGTAGCCGGGACTCCAGGCATGTGCCACCAAGTTTGGTTAATTTTAAAAAATGTATTTATTGTAGAGTTGACGTCTCGCCAAGTTGTCCAGGCTGGCCTCGAACCCCTGAACTCAGGCAATCCTCTCGCCCTGGCCTCCCAAAGTGCTGGGATTACAGGCCCGAGCCACCGTGCCCGGCCAAAAATCCAATTTTAAAAAATATACCCCATCGTGTATTTGTGGGACCCATGGTTAACTGCCACCCACCTTTTCTCTTCCTCTCCTTCCTTGCCCCACCTCCTGCCCATTTCTCTTCTTCCAATTAAGCCTACTTGGGATCCATTTCTAACAAAGAGCTGTGTGTGAGTGTTTCCTAATGATTGCATTTTCAACATGTCACGAGTCAGGAAGCAGCTGGGAGCGGAGCGGCTCAGATATGAGCAGCCCTGGCTAATTAGGTTTCTGGCTGCCTTCTTCCTCTGCCCACCCCCCACAGGCCTGCCGCCCTGTCACGCCCTCTGTTGGATTGCATTCCGTGGCTGTCTTGGTTAATTTGAAGATCTCATGCAGAACTGTACCATCTTCTACATTTATTAAAGGTTTCTCTGCTGGGGCTGATAGTGCTAGAAGTAATTAGCAAATTCCTCATCCCTGGGGGTATCTCCTCAATAGATGACCTCATAGTAGTCAGGGAGGGTGGACATCACCAAAGGGTATTGAATTTGTGGAGGAGTTTTTGGCTGACAAAATGAGTGGAGGAGAGACGTCAGTATATGGTTGAGGAGGCCAAGAATGATAAACTTCCTACAAAGTATGTCTTGCACACTGAAGAGTTGTTCTACTTAGTATGCCAATCAAAAGCCATCACCAAGTGCAGAGAGCAGGAGGGAACTTCAGCTTCAATTCAATCTTTAAGAGGCTTCTGATCTAGGCAGGGAGGTGGGAAAAGGGGAGTTTTACTCTCTGGGTTTTTTTTTTTTTTTTTTTTTTTTGCATCTGAGTCTCACTCTGTGGCCCAGGCTGGAGTGCAATGGAAGACTTATGACCACCACAGCCTCAACCTGCTGGGCTTAGGCAATCCTTCTGCCTCTGCCTTCCAAGCAGCTGGAACCACAGGCACGCACCACCACACCTGGCTAATTTTTTGATTTATTGTAAAGAGGAGGTCTCGTCGTGTTGCCCAGTCTGGTGTTGGAACCCTAGGTTCAGGCAATCCTCTCACCTCCACCTCCCCAAATGCTGGGATTACTGGCATGAGCCACCACACCTGGTTCTACTCCCTGTTTGAAGGTGTTTTGAGCCCCCCTGCATTATTCTGTTACTGTTTTATCTCTAGGCCTCCAGCATCTAGCGCAATGCCAAGGACATCATAGATGCTCAGTTATCCAGGTTGATTTGATTTGAGTTGTTCATGCCATGGAATGGTTTCTAGCGTCAATGAAATATTAGTTGAATGTCTACTATATCCTCAGGGTCCAGTGAGGAAGATAGAAAAGCCATATTAGGTATTTGAATGGAGAGAATTTAATTTTGGGAATTGGAGGAACAGGCTATGAAGGAAGGAAAATCAAAGGCAGAAGGAAAACATCGCTCAGATGTAGTAACCGAGGGAAGCAGCTACTGCCCCTATAGCTGAAGGCACAAAGGGAAGAGCGTGTGGTTATCAAAACCTAGATGACAGAAGGAGGGGCTTATGGAGCTAGGTTTAGCCTTCTGATAAAGGACACTCCTGGTTTGTACTGGTACCCATGAAGGAGCACAAACTGGCTGATTCTGGGAGTGCTGAAAGAGACTGGAGCTACTTGTCCAAGTGGGGTGGGGAGATAAGGGAAGTTGGGGCTTGGAGAGAAGGAAATGGAGGGTTGGGAGGAATTGCTTTTCTGGGGAGGTGCTTAAAGGGGCAGGATGCAAACAGGAAGAAAAAGCAAGTCCCTTCTCTTTCCTTCAGCCTTCTCATCTCCTCCTATTGACAGAACCAACAAAGACATCCAGCTGGCAAAAAGCAATGTGGTTTGCAGACTTGGCACCACTAGCACAAAGGAGAATAATGAAGGGTGGAGCCAGAGCTGGAAGGCAAGAGTGGAAAAGTGGCAAACCGCTTATGTACTGCATTTCATCTAGGTTATTTTGTTTGAATTATTTCATCATATTATAGACTAGATTAGGGCTTGGAGTCCCAGAGGCAAGCAAGACAGTCTAGGCTGTCAGAGCTTACAGTCTATTCAGCACTCACAGACTGGAAGTAATTACAGACACAATTAATTATTGCCATAATGATATGTTCTTTAAAGCAGAAGTACAGGATACAGTGAGGGTATGTAACAAGGGGACATGAACTTGTTTGGGGTCTGAGAGGCTGTTTTTGAGGAAGTAGATGTTTAAGATATAGCCAGGAAGGTGAGAAGGAGGACTTAGCAAAACGAAAGGGAGAGATAGAGGAAACAACACGTGCAAAGACTGGGAGGTGAGAGGACCATGGAGCCCTGGGGGAACAGGAAGGAACAGAGAGTGTGAGGGGCACCTCCCTGTGGTTCAGGGCTCCAGTCCCACCTTCTCCTTGAGGCCTTACTTTCAGCTCCAGGATAAACAGGCACTGAGCCCCTTCCCCCTGAATGGAACCTTGACCTCCTCTGGCACTCAGTTCTGCATCAGCTCATGCTGCTCCTGGGTTTCTGTCTTCTTTTGCTATGTGGTCCCGGTGTTTATAAATAACTTTCTCTGTGTTACTCCTCCTCCCAATTCTCCTTCTCTTTGCTGAACTTGGAGCAGTTACTCAATAGATGATTGATTTAACCTTACTTGCAATCAAAATTACAAATCAAACTAACCTTGAGACATCATTTCTCAAGTTGAAAGATATGTAAAATATGATAGCACCCAATGAGGATATAGACAGGAAGCAGTAGGCACTCTGATAGGGTGGGGTTTGGAGGGTAAATTCATACAAGCTTACAGAAACAGACTTGGTAAAATAAATCAAAAAGCCTTATACACATGGCAACTCCTAATACTGAAGTTTCACTTCTAGGAATTTATCCTAAGAAAATTATCACAAATGTGCCCCAAGATACAGTGATGAAGATTTTCTTGGCAACACTGTAACACTGAGCTAGCTAAGTGTTTTAACAACTGGAGACTGGGTGAGTACACTTGTGGTATCCACACACAGTGGGTTTTGTTGGTGCTTTGAAAGTTCAGTTCTTCAGAAACTCAGACAGACCTGATCCAAATTCTGGTTCCCCAACTTATCAGTTTTCCTTCTCTGGAAAAGTCATTGAGTTATTTGGAACCTGGGTTTCCATGAACAAAGGGAAGGACCACGTCTTTCTCAACTGGGCTGTTGTAAGGTTGAATGTGATAATGTGGTTGTGGATGAGGAGTGAAGCTTCCATCTTTGTGGGGCTGTTTTGGACCCTGAAATATTCAAGTTCTCCTGTCACCTTAGGCTCTGTTCAGGCTCGGTCTTGGCCTCTGCTACCCTAAGATAAGAAAGGGAAGTAGATCTACAGTGACATCTGGAGCTGTGGAAGTCCACAAGGCTAAGGTCTTGACAGGAACAAGAGTTTAGGAAGATTTCCTGAGAATCATTTATCCCCCAAATTCCCTACACTCCAGACTGGAGGAAGGGCAGAGAGTCAAACACTCTGAACAGTGGCTCTCTGAGGGCACAGCTATGGAGGGGTGTTAGGGAGCAGGATCCCACTTTTAGTTTTGGATTCTGTGGGGATTCCACTGCCCTGTGGATGTTCGACCATTAGAATTGTTACTGAAAATGCTCGCCATGTTATTACAAAGAAAAAAAAAAGCTTAAACAAGATGCCAGGCCCCGTGAAGATGTCTCCAGTGTCACCTTGGTGCACTAGCTGGAGGAAGCATAGACAAAGTGGGTGATATGGGCAGGTATGTGAAATCCAGAGGTTGGGGGGGA
>NW_007143937.1:138688-153000 GCF_000164805.1 Carlito syrichta
CAGTGAACAGCTGTCTCGGAACGTCCCCGGGATGAGAGAGAGAGAGAGGGGGGGGGGGGGAGAGAGAGAGAGAGAGAGAGAGAGAGAGAGAGAGAGAGAGAGAGCGCCTTTTCAGTAGCCATGGTCCCTGGCCCTTAAATGGGACTTAGAGATTAGTGAGGAAGATGGGAGAGGGTGAGACGGGAGTTCTGTAAGGCTTTCTATGGTTCAGATGAAGGTACTGTAGCAAAGGATAGGATTAAAGGTGGTATATCCCATCTCTAAGGTCAGCCAATGTGGAGGGGGAAACTGGTATAGGTTACATCTAAGTGGATGCCAACAGAGGACACGGATGGATGAAAATACAGACCTGGTCACTGCTTCCCAATGATGGTGTGAGAACATCGGAACACACCCGGAGCTTGGCATCTTCACCACTGAAAAGAAAGGACAGAAAATTAAAAATCTAGCCATGTTGCAGCTGGACACAACGGCTCATGCTTGTAATCCCAGCACTTAGGGAGGCCAGGGTGGGAGAATTGCTTGAGCCCACAAGTTTGAGACCAGTCTAGGCCACACAGCAAAACCTCACCTCAGCGGGGCTCGGTGGCTCACGCCTGTAATCCCACACCTTTGGGAGGCTGAGGTGAGTGGATTGACTGAGCCCGCAGGTTCAAGACCCGCCTGGGCAGCGAGACCTCATCTCTACAGTAAATCAAAAAATCAGCCGGGTGTGGTAGCACATGCCTGTAATTCCAGCTACTTGGAAGGCTGAGGCAGAAAGATCGCCGGAGCCCAGCAGGTCGAGGCCGCGGTGGCCGGGAGCGGCCACTGCACTCCAGTCTGGGTGACAGAGTGAGACTCCAACTCAAAACAAAGCAAAACAAAACAAAACAAAAACCTCACCTCTACAAGAAAATAAAAAATTAGCTGGGCCTTGTGGCATGTGCCTGTAGTCCCAGCTACTCAGGAGGCTGAGCCAGGAGTATTGCCTGAGCCTGGGATGTTGAGGCTGCTGTGAGCATTGTTCATGCCACTGTATTCCAGACTAGATTACAGAGTGAGACTCCAACTCAAAAAAAAAAAAAAAAAAAAAATCAAATCTGACTGTTTAACCTGAAAAAAATAAAAATAAGAATCACTAAAGTGATTGAGTTTACCTGGAAGAGACAAGATTAAATGTTCTACTTCAATGAGTTTGAGAGATTCAAGACAGAAATTAAGTTGAGTGGTAAAAGACACCCATACACAGCTAACATGTTTTCACCCCTGAGAAGGTACTGGGAAATTCATGGTTACTATGTTTGCAAAGGGCTTGCCATGGGGTAAGTGTTCCATAAATGAGAAATAAACATGTACCTGTACTATATAATAATAATTTTTAAAAAATCTAAATCTGCCTGTGGCCATGACCAGTGCTTCAAGTTCACAGAAGGCATGAGAACTGAGAATCAGCCCATTTTCTCCCTCCTTCCTCCTGACAGTTTTGCTTTTCTTGGGCAACACCTCCTCCTGAGTCTCAACAGCAGAGCCCAGCAAAAGGCAGTGGACTCTGAGTGCATGCCACACTATAAATACTTCCAGTGGGAACAGAGATTTATGGTGTTATAAATGCCAGCGGCAGGCCCAGTTTGTGTTAATAGCCTTGTTAGTTACATTGCTGTAAAATCCAGATCTCCACACTGTTTAACAGCTACAGTTCTGCTCAGCAGCATTAATTCAATAAATCGAGGCCCCTTGACATAAATCTTAAAGCCCCTGGAACCTGATTAGGAAATCCTTCCTGATGGGTTTGAGATGGACAGATGGAGTGAGGCCAATGAGTTTCTAGCAGGAACCATGAATCACATGATGCAGCTGTCTCTCTGACTGTCACTGTGGGTCATTTCCTACCTATAATCTCAAATAGGTTCAATCTTGACCTTGATCGTGAAGAGGCCAAGAAGGACTGCTGGGGATCCAGGGCAGTGCACTCTGGTTCCCCAACACTCCCCACCATACTTTTGTGCAAATTAGAAGAAGAAAAAGGTACCCTTTCCAGGTGGATGCAGCCTCACACGTTCATGGCTTGGTGGAAGAATGGCACCTTTATACTGATTAGAAAACATCCAGAGGAGCTGCAGTTTGGATTTTAACACCCCTACCCCAACATGCTCTGCGGGAGAGCCTGGTACACTGAAGAGACCACAGAGTCAAACATGATGGCCTGGGTGAATTTGGAAAATTCAACTATAGCAAAAGAAGTAAAAGCCTATAACTGAAAGACCTAGAAATCATAAAGTTAAAAACAAGCAAGATGAAACAATGTATTGTTAGGCATATACACATGAAAAGAACTCAAGAAAAATATTAATGGAATGATGGATCCAATGTTTAGGATCATGGTTATCATTAAGAGACAGGCAGGAGTTGGGATAAGAGGAGCATGTCGGTAGATACAATTATTGCTAACATTTAGGTTCTTGATTTGGATGGTGGTTTGTGGTATTCATCGTCTTATTGAATTATTTTTATTTGTATACATTTATGGGGTACAAGAGTAATTTTGTTACATGCAGAGATTGCATAGTGGTCAAGTCAGGGTTTTTGGGGTATCCATCACCCAAATAACATACATTGTATCCATTAAGTAATTTCTCATCTTCTACCCCCGTGCAACCCTCTTACCCTTTCAAGTCTCCATTGTCTATCATTCCATGTGTACACATTTTTTTTTAGCATCTACTTATGAATGGGAGCATGTACTGTGCCTGGCTTGTTTCACTTAAGATAATGACCTCCAGTTTCATCCATAGTGTTCATTATATTATTTTAAAAATACATTAGCTACAATGAAACAAAAGGGCTAATCATTAGTTAGTGATAGTTTCAATCCTATGTGCCTGGAGCACATCACAAGGGCAGTCACAAGAACGAAACTTAGGCCAGGTCTGCTGTTGTCTCTGTTTTCCCTCCTTCCCTCCTAACTCCTCAGAACAGTCCTCACATCCTGAGCCCCGTGCTAGGCACTTGACAGCTGTCATGCCATTTAGTTCTTAGGACCAACCTGTGTGTCAGCAGAGGACTAGGGTTGAATCCTGACTCCACCATTAACAAGCTGTGTGATCTTGGGCAAGTGACTCCATTACGCTATGCTTTAGTTTCCTCATCTGTGAAATGAGGTGAAAAGAAAGTGAACCGAAAAGATCAACATAAAACCAAGTGAGATTGAGTTTGGGGCATAAAAATAGACAACAAAAATAAACAATTGTTTGTAGCTATTTTGTAGGCTATGAGGATTAGAGGACATACTAGGTTTCAACTTGTACTTGGCATGTAGTAAGTATGCAGTAAATGTTAGCTATCTGTATATCATTATGCCCATCTAACAGATGAGGAAAGTGAATAATGGCATGAAAAGTTAGGTAACTTACCCAAGACAGCACAGTTGTCACTAAGTGATCATTCCTTTCCTCTCTCTGTCCAATTCACTCTCTTTCCTCTCTATCTCAAACACAGATTACTTGAGTATTTAATGTGAGCTAAGGAAGTGCTAGGTGCTGAGGTACAGAAATGAAAGGACACTGTGTACACTCCTTATCCATGAGGATCCCACAGTCTTTGAGGGTGGGTGTCTGATGAAAGTCTGAAGGGGTGGGCTTCTGAGGATGTGAAATCTCCAAGAGACTGAGGAGGTGTGGCCTGTCCTGGTGGAGAGGTTGACTTGAACTCATTACTGACAAATTCCCTGTGTGCTTGGGCAAACATGTCCTTACTTTACCTTATGATTAAGTGGCAGACCTGAGAGATGAATGGGGTTTTAAAGGCCCATGGAGAGAGAAGAACTCTTATTTCTTCTGCTACATGTGCAGTTGATGAGCATATGAAAGGAGACCTGGTTTCTCAGGTGTTTCCACCAAGCACAGTTGTATTGGGAGTTCTCCAAAGTCACCTCCAAGTTACACTATAAACTGTGTTGGGTAACCTGGGCTTCTTTACACAGTATTCCCCTCTGAGTGAAAGCAGAAGAGGCTTTGTAGTCTCTTAAGTCTTGGACTCTGAAGCCCACCCAGATGACTACTGCCTCATTCTATTGCTCAAAGTAAGTCACATGGACAACCCAATTCAAGGGGTGAAGAAACAGACTCCACCTAGTGGTGGGAAGAACAGCATGGGTGCATACAGAGATGAAAGAATTGTTGGTGCCATCTTTGCAGACAATGCAACACAAGCACCTATGCTAATCTTGAGGGTTGGCAGTCAAGTAAGGCTTCCTGACTACAGTTACAACACCTACAGTTTACAGATGAGTAGACTAGAGACCATGGGATGTTGAACACAGAGGAACAGCATGTTTGAAGGCCCAGTGGCAAAAAGAAACATGGAACTTTCAGAGAATTAAAGAAGATCGGCGAGGAAAAAAGCAGGGAGTGGTAAGAAGTAAGGCTGGGAAGACGGACAGGGTGGATAATAGAGGGTCTCATGGATATAGTGTTTTATGCTGAGAACAATGAAGATTAATTGAACGAGTTTCATCCTGGGAGTTACAGGACCTAATTTAAGTTTTAAGAAAGTCCCGGTGGCTGCTGTAAGGGGAATAGAGTATAGGATGGTAGAATGAGTGTTCTGAGATCAGTAAGAAGGCTGGTCCTTGGAGTTGTCCAAACAAGAGATACTGGTAGTGGTAAGGGTGTAGGTGGTGGGATACCAGTGAATGAGGAAGATTTTTCAGAGATCAGTATCATGGTGGGAGAGGGCCAGAGCATCCACCCAATGCCCTGATGGGCTCCAGCTAAAATGAGTCACCTTCTCCATTTACCAGGTCCAGTTCTCCTTCAGATACACTAAAACGTCTTCCTTTTATTTTTTCCTTTGCTTTCCATGGCAACCACCACCCTTCCCACCCCATGCATACGTGGTTTCAATAATCTACTAATTAGTCTCCCTGTCTCCCAGGTCTCCCCTTTCCAATTCATCTTGTATGCTGTCACTAGAGTAAATATTCTAAAATATAGCTTTATATCATGTCAGTTTTCTGTGGAAAACAACAAAACTGTGCTGGGGTTCCGATCCTTACAAGGAGAAAATGAAGTCTTCCACGTGAGATTTTAGGTATTCCTCAATGTCATCTTCTAAAATTTACCCTCCACCATAATCTAATAGGATCTTTCCTGACAGATATTAAAATGTTACTGGTGGGTGGAGAATTATTGAATGACAATGATAACAGTGACAATAGTGTAGTGTGGTCATAGCTATCAAAATTAATTAATTTTATCTTTTGATTTGATGAGGTAGTCGTGGAGGTGTCCCTCTCAGATCCCCCTTTAAGGGAGGACTTGCTGCCCAGCTGTGGGAAGTGTGGTCAGCAGACGGCCTCCAGCTGTGAACTTCCTCTCCAGTAACCAGGAGCTCCTGCTCCGAGGTCATGCCCTTTTGGGGCAGTTGACAACCAGTAACTGAGTGAGACATGGGTATAAAGGCTTTGCTGTTTTGGTCCTGCCTGGTTGGCTGGCTTCATTGGGCCTGCATTGCCATCTTGACCTTTTTCTCTGACCAATTCTGTTTCCTACCCCTTCTCTTCCACATTTAATGCATAATACCATGTAATTCACCCATTGCCAGTGTACAATTAAATAGATTTTAGTATATTCACAGAACTGTGCAACTGTCATCACCATCAATTTTAGAATGCTTTCATCACACCCCAAAGAAACTCCATACCCATTAGCATCCACTTTTCATTTTCCTTCAAACTCTCGGTCCTAGGCAACCACTAATCTACTTCCATCTCTCAAGTTTTGCCTGTTCTGGATATTTCATATAAATGGAATCGTATAATGGGTGATCTTTTATGTCTGCCTTATTTTTATTTAGCATAGTGTTTTCAGTGTTCATCCATGTTGTCCCATGTATACACTATTCATTTCTTTTTATTGTCTCTTGGATGAAAATACACACTTTATGCATCCATTCATAAGTTGATGAACATTTGGGTTGTTCTGCCTCTTTTGGGCTATTATGATTAATGCTGCCATGAACATTGAAGTACAAGTTCTTGTGTGGACATATGCTCTTCATAAACATTTTGTTACCTAAACTCCATCTCAGCATCTGTTCCTGAGTATCTGTGACACTTGGCAGTTTCCTCTTTAGGAATCCATCTGACAGATAAACTTGCACAGTACAAGATGATACATGTGCAACATTATTTACAGCAGCATTATTTGTATTGGCAAAATGTTGGAAACGACAGGATTATTGTCTCAGGATGGTCAGAGAGGTTAAGTGACCTCTTAAGTAGCACAGCAAAGAAGTAGTGAACCAGGATTTGAACCTGAGACTGTGGCTGCATGGCTTGTCCTTTTTCTGTCTCCCTCCCTCCCAACTAGATTTTAAATGGGCTTTGTACACACACCTCAAAAACTAAGTGCCCTCAACTTAGAAATGGGCCGGCCACACATGGGTTTAGTTTGTACTCATTTGTGATTTTAAAAAATCTAGGGATTTCACATGAAAATATGGATTATGGGCTTTTTAAAAAATGAAAGGGCACTGTCTGCCAACACTTGACTTGCATGTCTGCATGACAAGGCTGGCTGGTGCTGATTAGTGACTATGACAACTGTATGGGGTCTCAGCCTTACCTCTCCCCTTTGGATCATACCCAGCCATATCACTCATTCTGTCCAACTTTTCTCATTATTTGAGTTTCAGACATTTGCAATTTCAATGTTTCATTCATTCTGAGTATGTGTGGTTCTGAGAGACCAGATTCATCTGGTAACATAGCCTTCATGTTAGAGAAACCATTTCTAAGTTTTCCCTGTGTTGATTTTCTTTGTTGGGAAGGG
Source organism: Carlito syrichta (assembly GCF_000164805.1). NCBI lineage: Eukaryota > Metazoa > Chordata > Mammalia > Primates > Tarsiidae > Carlito > Carlito syrichta. The sequence goes on from NW_007143937.1 coordinate 145,501, forward strand.
AAGGGGGAGAGACAGGGAAGGGAAGGGAAGGGAAAGGAAAAGTGGAAGAAATGATGTCTTAGCTTGCTTAAGGCACCATAACAAAATGCCATAGACTGGGTAGCCTAAGCAACAGAGATTAATTTTCCACACAGTCTGAATATCCAAGGTCAAGTTTCTTGCAGAGTTCAGTTCCTGGCGAGGGCTCTCTTCCCAGCTTGCAGATGGCTGCCTTCTCACTGTGTCCTCACTTGGTAGAGAGAGAGCGAGAGAGAGCTCTGGTGTCTCTTGCTCTTCTCATATAGGCATCAGCCCTGTTGTAACATTGGGGCCCCACTGTTATGACCTCATTTAACCTTTATCTCCTCTTCATGGATCCTGTCTCCAAATACAGTGTCAGTGGAAGTTAGAGCTTCAATGTTTGGATTTTAGGGAGATATAACTATTCAGTTCATAACAGATGGGTTACTTTGTTGTTGTTGCTTTTATAACTAATGTCTAATCCCAGGCAATCCCTCCATCTCAGCTGATTTCTTACTCATATCTTATCATACGCCCCCTTTGTGCTTAAGCTAGCTTCAGTGGGTTCGTGTTGCTTACTACCAATGGTGACGACAACTAGAATGACAGGCACCAATGCACAATAGATATGAGCATTAATCTAAAATCATCTGGCTTGATTCACTCACTCACTCAGTTGCTTGCTATTCACAGGCAAATGACTTAAACTCCGGCATCCTCAGCTGCTTCTTCTGTAAAGTGGGGATGAAATAGTACCTAGTAGACTGGGTTATTTGTGAGGATTTAATGACATGATGTATATAAAGTCTTAGCCGAGTGCCTGGTATGTAGTAAGTACTTAATAGATTATTGTTTTTCATAATAACAATTACTATTGTTATTATTATTCAGTGGACCAGCTTAGATAATTTTTAAGAGTTCTTCCAGGGCTGACATTCTTATCCCTGGGTTTTGAGATTTTTTGCATATTTACCATGCTCCTGAAATTTTGTAGAATCCAACATTTTGTACAAAATATATGTATTTTTTCTGGCTAAAAGAGCTCAGAGTTACAACTTTCCAACAGAATTCTACAAAACGTACAAGGAGGAGCTGATATCAATCCTACTGAAAATATTCCAGGCAACTGAGAAAGATGGAATTCTCCCCAAATCACTTTGCTAACATCACACTGATATCCAAACCAGGTAAAGATCCCACAAAAAAAGAGAACTACAGGCCAAGATCCTTATTGAACATAGATGCAAAAATTCTCAGCAAGATTCTAGCAAATTGGATCCAACAACACATCTCAAAAATCATTCACCATGATCAAGGCTTCATCCCCAGGATGCAGGGCTTGCTCAACATCTGCAATACATAAATGTAATTAAATACATCAACAGATGTAAAAACAAGAATCAAATGGTTATACCATTAAATGCAGAAAAAACTTTTGATAAAATCCGGCATCCCTTCTTGATAAAGACCCTCAAATACCTAGGTATAGAAGGAATATACCTCAAAATAGTAAACGCCATCCACAATAAATTCACAGACAGCATATTGCTAAACGAACAAAAACTGGAAACATTTCCCCTGATAACCAGAACAAAACGAGGCTGCCCACTCTCACCTCTCTTGTTCAACATTGTGTTGGATATCCTAGCTAGAGCAATTAGACGAAAGAAGGAAATCAGTGGTATCCAAATAGGAAAAGAGGAAGTCAAGTTATCCCTCTTTGCTGATGATATGATCTTATACCTCAAAAATCCAAGAGACTCTGTCAAAAACCTACTTGCACTGATAAAAGACTTTGGCAAAGTCTTGGGGTTCAAAATAAATGTGCAAAAGACAGTCGCATTCTTATTTGGGTCTCTACCAACAACAAGCAGGTAGTGACCCAAATAAAAAGCACAATCCCATTCACAATAGCCACCAAAAAAAAAAAAAAAAAAGAAAAAAGAAATACCTTGGCATCTTCCTAACCAGCGAAGTGAAAGACCTGTACAATGAGAACTACAAAAAACGGCTCAAAGAAATTCAAGTGGAAAAATATTCCATGCTTATAGATAGGAAGAATCAACATTGTTAAGATGTCCATCCTACCAAAGGCAATCTATGGATTCAGCACACTACCCATTAAATTACCAACATCATCTTCTCAGACCTGGAAATGACAATACAGAAATTAAAGAGTTTCATCAAGATTCTTAAAAGGGTCCATGACCTCTGCCTCAAACAGTTATGGATCACTCTACTGTGCTAGAAGGATTCCACAATATTTAAGGGAAACCCTGAAGAAGTAGAAGTTGACTCTCCTGAGGATTATGTCAGTGCTAAGACAGACTTCAGTTCACAGCCTTAACATAACTTCCAGAAACGATCGGCAATCTAAGGTCCACAGTCAACTTTACCAAAACGATTTGGTGGGAATGTAGCTATCTCTCAGCAATATGCAGCCCCACAGGGAAATACTACTTGATGGGAGTGGCAAGAACTCTTGTGTTCCCAGGAAAGGTCAACTCAATGTGTGAAGGAACCTTCTAGTATGAGTGAGTGGGGTGACAGGAACATCCCAGAACAAGGTAACAGGCTTGACCTCTTGTCACATTTCATGCGGTATTGTAGGGACATTTGCTGAAACCCTGACCGTGGACAAGAGGTATCATATCCCAGAGTTATCTTCCAAGTGTATAATTAAGATTAGGCTACAATATCCCACAAACATCTTTCATAGCTGCTTCTAATTTAAAGCTATATTTCTCAAACTTGGGTACCTGTAGCCCCAAAGATACATGGCAATGAACTAGGAGAGCCAAAAAGCCACAGGTTAAACAGGGAGAATTTCCTGGAATTCACAACTTTATGATTTTTTGGGGTGTAAAATTTATTAATAATTAAAATAAATAATTAAAGTATATACACATACATACAAGCTAAGACAAGAATAGTTGGGTAAATTTTGCAGTTGAAATCATAAGTTCAGCACTTCAGAATGAACTGCCTAATTTGTTCTTTTCTTCTGTTTATTGATACTTTAGTGAAAAAAAAAATTGGACATGCCCTTGACTTCAGGGTTAAGCCTTCATACTTCTTAGCATAGCATAAAAGGCTGTTCTCAGTTGAACCCAAATCTTATGAAGCAGGATGCCCCCAAGCATCCACAGACTTCTAGCCTACTAGCTGAGCCAACCAGTGAAAAGAAACGCCTTTTCCCGGTAGTTTGAGCAAAATTCCAGGGTTGATGTCCATTGACATTAATTAGGTCACTGCACATACCCAGACAAATTACTGTAGTTCTGATTGGCCAATCCAGGGGGTGGGTTAGTGCATGGCTGGAGGTGGGGGTGAGGGAGGAGCGTCCCTTAAAGAAAATCAGAGTGCTGTTATCAGAGGAACGTATGGATATTGGACAGGTCAAATCACATCTGTTCATTTTCTACATGCAATCTGCTCAGTCCCAAAGCTCACAAGTTACACTCTTTGCATCCCTTTTACAGAGATAGATGCTGTGATCAGAGAAGGGTAGGAACATTCTGAAAGTCACATATTACATTGGCAGCAGAGGAGGGTTTGGGACTCAGATCTTCTGAGTTCAGTAAAGACTGCACTGTAAGTTGTGTTGGAGACCATGGAGTGAATTAACTTGGCAATCAGGGGAAATGGTCATGGTGCATGCCGTCATAATTCCATTGATTATTTTGCAGACATTAAGAACAACAAGAGGATAAACAGCAATGAAAACAGATCGGATGCTTAAACCACAAAATAGGGCTGCTAATGCCCCCTTGCAGGTGGGTGTTAGGACTCTATTTGGTGAGTGGGTGAGAAGCTCCTGTAAAACGTATGAATCTGGCATATTACAGCCTCTTTTGTGGCTATTCTTTTTCCCGGCTACTCTGACTTGGTCCCCCCTAGAGCTCTCTCAAGTAGTGTTTTTCCTGCACATGCTTCATGCTCTTGGGCCTGGAGGTGAGGGCAGTGTTCTTCTTGCTCCTGCTAGCCAGTTCCTAATCCTTTCTTTCTTCCATCTCTGAATCGCCTGTCATCCCTCCACCTGTTGCATTCACCTCTCCCTCTCACTGTAACTCTCCTTCATTGCTAGATAACTTAATGGCATAGTCACTGTCAACCCATGGATGTCTAATGAGCAAATCAAGCTTGTCTCACGTTTCAAACTTTATCCTTTCAGTGGCTTGAAAGAGAAGTCCTGACTCCTTTCTTTCTCTCACACTCCATCAGCAAATCCTATAGGTTCCATCTTGACACAGAGGAACACTATAGAGCAGTACAGATATATGCAGCAATGCAAGTGAATCTCAGATTCATATTAACAGGTGAAAGAAACCAGTTACAAATGCTTCCATCTATATGAAATTCAAGAACATCTAAAACTTACAGAAGCCAGAATAATAGTTACCTCTAGGTGGGTGGGTGGCATTGATATAGAAGGTTTACAAATATTTTATAAGATGTTCTGTGTGGTTGTTACATGGGTAAATGCAAATGAAAAAATTCATTGATGAAGAGAAGTTGATTGATGGGTAAAAATATATAGTTTGATGGAAGAAATAAGACCTGGTGTTTTATTCAGTAGGGTGACTGAAGTTTACAATATCCTATTATATATTTCAAAATAGCTGAAGGGGAAGAATTAGAATGTTTCTAGCATAAAGAAAAGACAAGTATTTAGGGGGATAGATATCCCAATTACACTGATTTGATTGATCTTTATGAATTATACGAATGCAGTAAATTTTTACATGTACTCCAAAATATGTACCTCTATTATGAATCAATAAAAATTATTTTAAAAATTCATTGAGTGATACACTGAAGGTCTGTGTATTTTACTGTTGGTGTTTTATACTTCAGTAAGACATAAAGCATGCATATACCCAGACTCTAGGCCTAGCTCTTAAATCATCCTGTATGATCCTCCAGGTTTCCTTCCACTGCTGTAGCAACTGAAGGAGGATTCTTCTCCCTGCTTTGTCCTCCACACTGAGAATATAAATAAGTCTCGTCAGCTCCACTATCAGAAACATCTAAAATTTGCTTCCCATCTCCATCCTGCCTTTTCCTCCCTAGCGCAAGTCATCATATCTGTCACCTGGACACTGAGACGGCCCCACTTTTTCTGATGACTGCATAGTATTCTGTACCACACAATACATAGTGAGCTGAAGGGTGGCCCCCAAATATGTGTCCATGTTCTAATCCCTGGAACATTACCTTAGTCTTCTTGGGCTGCCACAACAAGATACCGTAGATAGGAGGCTTTAAAAAAAAAGCAGAAATTTATTTCTCACAGTTCTAGAGGCTGGGAAGTCTAAGATCAAGGGACCAGCAAGGTGGATTTTATTCTGAGGCCTCTTCTCTTGGCTTGTAGGTGACTGTAATTTTGCTCTGTAATCATATGATTCTTTGTGTGCATGGGGAGGAGGCAGGGGTGGGGTGGTGGTGGAGAGGAAAAAGAGCTATCTAGTTACTCTTCGTACAAGAGCACTGACCCATCAAGAAAACCCTACCCTCATGATCTCATCTAACCCTAATTACCTCCCAAAGACCTCATCTCCAAATACTATCACATTGGGGGTTGGGTCTTCAACATATGAGTTTTGGAGTGGGGGGGGAGGCACAAGCATTCAGTCCATAACAAACCTATATGTGTTACCTTATTTGGAAAAAGAGTCTTTGCAGACATGAAGAAATTAAAGATCATGAGACAAGGAGATAATCTTGGATTATCCCATGGGCCCTAACTGCTATCGCATGTATTCTTTTTTTTTTTTTTTAATTTTAAAGATGTGGGGTACAATTTAGGGTTAGGTATACAAAGGTTGATTATGTAGGTACCCTTGGTGATGAGGTAGTCCCCTCCCTTCCCTAGCAGTTTCCCTCAACTGCCAATCCCACCTCTCCTCCCCTGGCAGTCACCCACTAATGGCAATCCCTTTCTAATAGTATTATGATAATTTTTCAAGTTCCGCTTAGGAGTGAGAACATATGGTACTCTGTTCTTTGTTTCTGTGAGAGATCACTGAGTATGATGGACTCTAAATCCTACCAAGTTTTTGCAAAGTTCATGTTTGTCCTTCTTTATGGCTGTATCTATTCCATTGTATATATGTACCACATTTTTTTATCCAGTCCTGCTTCGATGGGCAGCATGGTTGGTTCCGTGTTTTTGCTATTGTGAATAGAGCTGCAACAAACATACATGTGCAGGTGTCTTTTTTGAGGAATGATTTGACTTCCTTCTGGTATATTCCTAATAGGGGAATTGTTGGGTCATATGGAAGGTCAATTTCTAGTTCTTTCAGAAATTGCTACTCTGTCTTTCAAAGAGGTTGCATTAGTTTGCATTTCCACCAGCAGTGTAGAAGTGTTCCTTTTCTCTGCATCCTTGCCAGTGTCTATTGTTGTTTGTTTTATTAATGATGGCCATTCTTACTGGAGTTAGGTGGTATCTCAATGTGGTTTTGATTTGCATTTCTCTGATGATTAGTGAGGCTGAGCACTTCTTCATGTGTCTATTGACTGCCCATATTTCTTCTTTTGAGAAATGTCTGTTCATGTCTTTTGCCCACTTTTTAATGGGGCTGTTTGTTTTTTTCCATTCAATGAGGTTGAGTTCCTTGTAGTTCCTAGATGTTAGCTCTTTATCAGATATACAGTTGGCAAATATTTTTTCCCATCCTGTGGGCTGTCTTCCTGCTCTCTTGATGGTTTCTTTTTGCTTTGTAGAAGCTCGTCAGTCTGATGAGGTCCCACTTATCTATCTTATTTCTTATGTCATGGGTACTTATGGATCTGATCAGGAATTGGTTGCCAGTTCCAATTTCATAAGGGTGTCTTCTGCATTTTCTAAGATTCTTATAATTTGAGGGTTTACATTTAGAGCTTTGATCCATTTAGAGTTAATTTTTGTGTATGGTGGTAGGTAGGGGTCCTGTTTCAATCTTCTGCATGTGATCAGCCAGTTTTCCCAGCATCATTTATTGAATAGGTTCTCCTCTCCCCAGTGGTTGTTGTTGGAGGTTTTGTCAAAGATGAGTTGGTTGAGAAATTGAGGCCTTGCTTCTGTAATCTCTCTCCTGTTCCATTGGTCTATATGCCTATTCTTGTGCCAATAACAGGCTGTTCTGATTACTGTAGCCTTACAGTAAAGCTTAAAGTCTGGGAGTGTGATACCATTTGCTTTGTTTCTTTTGCTAAGGATTGTTTTGGCTATTTGTGGTCATTTATGTTTCCATATGAATTTCTGTATTTTCATTTCCAGGTTTGAGAAGAATGATGTTGGTAATTTAATGGGTATTGCGTTGAATCTGTAGATTGCCTTGGTAGGATGGACATTTTAACAATGTTGATTCTTCCTATCCATGAGCATGGAATATTTTTCCATTTGTTTATGTCTTCCTGGATTTCTTTGAGCAGTGTATTCTAATTCTCATTGTAAAGGTCTTTCACTTCTCTGGTTAGGAAGATGCCAAGGTATTTTTTTTTTTTTTTTTT
>NW_007143937.1:153020-167443 GCF_000164805.1 Carlito syrichta
GTGGACCTTGAACAACTACCGTAATACTATAAGAAAAGGATTGACAGTGGCAGGAAACTGTGAGGAGGGGGTGGGGTGGGGAGGTGGGATTGACAGTAGTTGATATCTGCCTGGGGAAGGGGGTGGCACACCTCATTGATAAGGGTACCTGCAAGGTGAATATTTGTATACCTAGCCCTGAATTATACCCCACAATTTTAAATAAAAATTAGAAGAGGAAAAATAAAATAAAATAAAATAAAGACATGCTCTTATTTAGATCAGATATTATTATTTAAATCAGAAATGCACTGCTAGGATTAGTCAGTCAGTCTCTCTCTCTCTCTCTTTTTTTCTGTGTCTGTATCTCTATCTCTGTCTGTGTCACCATCTCTATCTCTATCTCTATGGCTCTCTCTCTATCTCTCAGGATCATAACATCAGCAAAGAGGGATAACTTGTCTTCCTCTTTCCTATTTGGATACCCCTGATTTCCTTCTCTTGTCTAATTGCTCTAGCTAGGACTTCCAACAATGTTAAACAAGAGAGGTGAGAGTGGGCAGCCTTGTCTTGTTCTGGTTTTCAGGGGAAATGTTTCCCATTTCTGTCTCTTCAGCAATGTTAGCTGTGGGTTTATCGTAGATAGTGCTTACTATTTTAAGGTGTGTTCTTTCTATACTTAGGGTTTGAGGGTTTGTATCAAGAAGGGATGCTGGATTTTATCAAAAGCTTTTTCTGCATCTAATGAGATAATCGTGTGGTTCTTGTTTTTACATCTGTTGATGTATTTAATGACAATAATGGTCTTGTGAATGTTGAATCAGCCCTGCATCCCGGGGATGAAGTCTACTTGGTCATGATGGATGATTTTTAAGATGTGGTTTTGGATCCGATTTGCCAGAATCTTGTTGAGGATTTTTGCATTATGTTCTCTTTTTTTGTTGGATCTTTATCCAGTTTGGGCATCAGTGTGATATTAGCTTTGTAAAATTATTTGGGGAGAATTCCATCTTTCTCAATTGCCTGGAATACTTTCAAAAGGATTGGTATCAGCTCTTCCTTGTATGTTTTGTAGAATTCTGATGGAAAGCAATCTGACTTAGGGCTTTCTTTGTAGGTAGTTTTCATATGTCAGAGTCAATTTCCTGGTTGTTATTGGTCTATTTAGTGTCTCAGTGTCTTTTTGTTTTGACCTTGGGAGGTTGTGTGATGTGAGAAAATCCTCCATTTCATTTAGGTTGTCAAGTTTGTTTCCACTTAGGTGTACATAGTACTCTCTGATAAACTTTTGTATTTCTTTGTGGTCAGTTATTTGATCTTTTGTATTTCTGATTGTGTTTATTTGGGCTTTTTCTCTCTTTTTCTTGATCATTCTGGCTAGGTTCTATCAATCTTGTTAATTCTTTTAAAGAATCAGGTTTTTTTTTGTTGCTGATGTTTTCTATGATATTTTTGTCTTCTATATCCTGTATCTGGGCTCTTATTTTTGTGATTTGGATTCTTCTGCTAAAGTTGGGGTTTTGGTGGTCTTCTCTTTCCAGCTCCCTTAGGTGATTTTTTAGGCTCCCAACTTGTGATCTTTCCATTTTCTTGATGTGTGCTCACAGAGATATAAATTACCCTCTTAGAACTGTTTTCATGGCATCCCAGAGGTTGTGGTAAGATGTTTTTTCATTTTCATTTAATTCCAGGAATTTTAAAATTTCTGCTTTGATTTTAGTTTTGGCCCAGTAGTTGTTCAGCATCATGCTGTTTAGTGTCCGTGTCTTTGTGAGCTTTGAGAAAATTTTGCTGGTGTTGGACTGAGAAGGTACATGACAATATTTTAACCTTTTGAATTTGCTTATGCTGGATTTATGGCCAAGGATGTGATTGATCTTGGAGTACATTCCATGTGGTGATGAGTAGAATGTATATACTGTGGTTATTGGGTGGAATAATCTGTAGGTACCTATTAAGTCCATTTGGTTGAGTGTCAAGCTTAGGTTCTGGATCTCCTTGTTGATTTTTTTTGTCTTGATGATCTATCTAGGGCTGTTAGTGAGGTATTCAAGTCCCCTGCTCTAATAGTGTTAGAGTCAAAATCTTTTTTTTAGTTTACTTAGTAGTTGCTTAAATGCTGGTGCTCCTGTCTTGGGTGCATATATGTTTAGGATGGATATTTCTTATTGATGGATTGAGTCTTTTATCATTATGTAGTGTCCTTGTGTATCTTTTTAGATTTTTGATAACTTAAAAGTTGCTTTTTCTGATATTAAGATCATGACTCCTGCCTTCTTTATGATCCATTTGCCTGGAAACTCATTTTTCATCCTTTAACTTTGATACTGTGTGTCCCTTATAGTAAGATGAGTTTCATAGATGCAGCAAATAATTGGATCATGGTTTCTTATCCAGTTTGCCTTTCTGTGTCTTTTCAGTGGTGCATTTAGTTCATTAACATTCAGGCTGATTATTGAAATGTGATTGTTTATCCCTGTCATGTGGTTCTTATAAAGTTTTTTCTTTATTTGCTTGTTTTCTTTTGGCTTTGGGATTGATGTTATGTGTGTGTTTTCAAGTTTCTTGCTGTGCTGTATTCTCTGTTGATTCTGTGCTCTGTTGTTCTCTTGGGAAATGTGTGGTCATTCTTTATTTTCTTTCTTCTGTGCTTAATACCTTTTTAAGTAGAGTCTCCTGTAGAGCTGGTCAGAAAGCTGCATAATCTCTTAGGGATTGGATGTCTAGGAAGGATTTTAATTCTCCATCACTGATGAAACTGAGCTTGGCAGGCTAGGACATTCTTCACTGAACTTGTTTATCTTTGACGACTTTGAATATTGAACTCCAGTCCCTTCTTGCTTATAGTGTTTCTGCCAATAGGTCTGCTGCTATTCTGATTGGTTTTCCCTGGTATAGGTAGTCTGATCTTTCTCTCTTGCTACCTTTAGGATTTTTTTTCTTTTGTACCTACTTTGTGTAGGTGAATTACTATGCATCTAGGGGTTGATCCTCTCATTTGATGTCTTGTGGGTCTTCTCTGTATCTCTTGTGTTTGGCCGGTCACATCTCTAGTGAGATGGGGAAAGTGTTCTTGGATTACCTCCTGGAATACTTGCTCTAAGTTGTTCTCCATTTCCCTTTCTTCTTCTGGGATACCATTCAGGCATAGGTTTGGGCTCTTAATATAATCACACATCTCTTGTAGGCTTTGGTCTTTCTTTCTGAGTCTTCTTTCTATGTTTTTTACAGATCGGGTTAACTCCATGTTCTGGTCTTCAAGTTCTGAGATTCTTTCTTCAGCTAGATTAATTCTGCTTTCTGTGCTTGTCATCTCATTATTTTTTGCCTGGATGAAATTTTTTATTGGCAAAATCTCTGTTACAAGTTCTTTCAGTGTTGTATCTTGTCTTTCTTGAGTCTTATTCACTCTTTTCATCCATTCCCTAATCTCTGTCATATTCTGGGGTCAGTCATTGGTGACTTCCATTGTTTGGGCTCCAAGGTCTGATTTTTCAGGAGTTTTCTCTTTGTTACACTTGAAATTACCTGTGTCTTCCTTTGGCTTTTTTTCCTCATTTGTGACAGAGCTCTTGTTTTTCTTTATAGTTTTGTTATTCAGTGTCAGTGGGAGAGGCTTTCCCTCCTGGTGTTTGTGCAGCCCTCTATTGTCCCCTGATCCAGGCTCTGGATTTGTTCTATTTCAAAACAGAACTGTGGGTGGGCAGCTTTGCTGACTCTTGTAGTTTTGGAAGTCAAATAAGGTAGGGGTTGGGGCACTAGGATTTAGAAACTGTTTGTGGATTACAATGTTCACTGATTGTGGTATGTATTCCCTGAGACTCACTCCCCACTGCCACTCTATATGATGATGAAATGGGTGCATGTGCATACCCCCTGAGTCTGAGATACAGTGACAACAATGAGGAGCACAGAGAAAAATAGAATGAAATAAGATGGACACAAATTTTTTAAAAATAAAAGAAAGAAAGAAAAAACCACAGAACAATGAAAGCAGAAATCAATGCAAAAAACAATTGAACACACAGACATACAAACCCCCAAAACAAACTGGAATAACAACAAAGTGAAACAAAACAAACAACAGCAACAAAAAAACCAAGAAAACGAAACACACACACATATGCCTAGCACAAAATGAATGGAGAAGGAAAACAGAAAGACCAGGGAAAAAAAGGAATTCGTATTGAACTTTACACATATATTGACACACACCTTAAACTAAAAAAAACACACAAAAAACCAGAACAAAAGAACAAAAACAAACCAACAACAACAACAAAATTGAAAGATGATTAAAGATGAACACTCAACCACTCACATATACACATACACAGAAAACAACAAACAAAAGAAGAAAGAAACCAAAACAGAAAAGAAGAAAAAAGAAAAAATGGGGGGATACAGACCAAACCCTCACATACACATTCATGCACAAAGGAAAAATATTTTTAAAAATAGGTGAACTAACAAACAAACAGGTAAAAAAAAATTTTAATTAAAAAATAATTAAAAATTAAAAACCTGCCCTCTTGTGGCAGGCTCTGTAAGTGTTCCTCTAGTCTGTTCTCTCCTGCAGAGCTTCCACCTCTTTCACTCTCTTCCCAGTGTCTGGAGCAGGGAAGGAGGAGGGGCAGTGGAGATGGTTGGGGATGTAGTCCTTCCCTCCCACTCTCATATAGTCAGGGAGATCTCCTCTGGTAGGGAGGTGCGGGATTGTCTCTTCCCCAGATATGCACCCATGGGGGGGTGCCCCAATCAGTCCTATCCTGAAATGGGGTTCTCCTATTGCGATTGACATCCAGACTCTGCCTGGGTTTGTCCCTTTCAGTTGTGGACCAGCTGTGTGGATCTGACTTTCAGAGGATTGCTGGGGAGGAGGGAGTTTGGGTCAGCCCCAGACTCACCACCGATTTCTTTGGAGTTCTTCCTCCTCTTTTTCTGGCCACACCCTTTGTCCCATGGCTGGATCAGGGCAGGGGGTGGGGCACCTAGGACTCAGCACTCATCAGGTCCCTCTGAAGTTTGTGCTTTTAGGATATTCCCTCTGGTTCCTGATCAGCCCCTGAGTAGTTGATCCGGCAGTCAAGAGATTAGGTCTGTTTCTCTGTGGTGAGCAAGTCGGAGCACTTTCCTGCCCCACCTTCAAGTTGGTGGTGGGGTGCCTCTCTTGTCCTCTTCAGTGGGACTCTGCCTCTGGACTCCCTCTACAGCCCCTGCTGCCAGTGCCCAGCCAGGTGTTGTAGTGGTGAAGCAAAGCCTGGAGCCAGCAGTCTCTCCTGCTTCAGTGGTGAGGCAGAACCTGGGTTGTTAATCTCTCCCTGCCACTTCTTCATAGGAAAAAGTTTTTTCTGCTTAAAAAAAATGGTGCTCAGCTTCTGTGACCTGGAAAGAGCCAGGGACCAAGCAGAGAAGCTGTAGCACCAGCTGTTGCACAAAGGTCCTGGTCACTTGCTCATGAGCCCCCAGTTAGTCCATCTCTCCCACATTTTCTTCCCAGGAAGGATTTTGTTGATTTAAAAAACTGGCACTTGGCTTCAGTGTCCTGGGAATCACTAGGGTCCAAGCCCAGCAGCTGAAGCACCAGAAGAGCCCAGGCTGTTAGTTCCCTACCCCTCACTCATTCAGTCACTCACATACCAACTCACTCACGAGCACGTACACAAAATTTTCTATACACTCACTCACTCACACAGGGACTCACATAGTCTGACTGGCTCAGCTGCCATCTTCCCGACCTCTCTCGTGTATTCTTATAAAAGTGATGCAGAGGGAGATTTTACACAGAGACAGAAACACGTATAAGAGGTGGTGCATATGAAGACAACCCAGAGAGATATGTGGCCACAAGCCAAGGAATAATGACAGCCACCAGAAGCTGGAAGAGGCTCTGCTGACACATTCGATTTCAGACTTCTCCAGAACTGTGAGAGAATATGTTTCTGTTGTTTTCAGCCACCCAGTTTGTGGTAATTTGTGACAGCATCTCTGGGACTGTAATTTATGTGGCCATCCCCTGTTGATAGACACTTAGGTTGCAGCCAGTTTTTCTTTAATTCAAACTGCATTGCAATGAACATTCTTGCACATTGTCTTTTCACAGCTGCACCACCTTTTCTGAGAAGCTCCTGGAAATAGAATTGCTGGACGAAAGGGCGTGAACAATTATACATTTGGGAAATGGCTAAGTCAGGATATAAATCTTGTCTCTCTGAGTTTTTTGTTTAAGATAATGAATGTGAATTACTTAGCACTCTTCTTGATACTGAGTCAATGTTGACTAAATATTTCTGTTGTTATTATCACACTTTTTGGATTTTTATCAAGTTATGTAATGAAAGCAGTATCATGTATGAAGAAATGAAGAGATATTTATCGAGTACTTACTATGCACCACACATTTGGCTTGATGCTAGGGGTATAGCTATGAATACATCAGATATTGTCCCTGTCCTACTGAAGCTAATAATCCATCAGAGGAGACAGATTTTGGCTTAATAATTCCAAATGTGATGAGTACTCTGGGGGAGAGGTGCCAATTTGAGGAGAAATTTGTGGGGAGGGGAACCGTGTGGCTTCTTAAATCTGTGCCTAGGAGGTGAGGCAAGTCTGGTTCTTTCCTCTGGTTTCTAGCACTCTTCAAAACTCCACATTTAGTAGAACAGTCCTGGGAAATGGTGATTTGTCAGTACCAGGCCTTAGGGGCCTTTAGTGGGATCTAAATCAAATTCAGAAGCTAAAGAGCCAGCCCTGAGTTTAGTGTGGATTTTACAGGTCAGTGAGGCTGAACAGTGGCTCCCAGGCTGGTGATAAATGTGTTGGAGTCTCTTGCTGATCTGCCAATGCCATTGTCAACTCAGTGTCTTCATTTCTTTAGATGCTTAAGGAGAAGCTGGAAATAGTTATCCAGACTGGAATCCCATCCTCCAGCAGGGATCTTCAGGAGAACTTTCTGGGGGGCTGAGCATCTGCTCCTGGCCTGGGTCCTGGATGATCTGGGGCATTCTCTTTCCTGGGAGGTGGCTAAGACAGGAGGAAATGAGGGTAAGCTCCTAAAAGCAGAGATCATGAGTCACCATCCTCACATTCCAGTGCCAAGAATTGTGCTCAGCACATATAAATATTTGATGAGGCTGGGTGCGGCAGCTCACACCTATACTCCCAGCACTTTGGGAGACCGAGGTGAGAGGATTGCCTGAGCTTACAGGTTCAAGACCAGCCTGGGAAACTTGGTAAAACCTCATCTCCATTATAAATAAATAAAAAATTAGTTGGGTGTAGTGATGTGTGTCTGTAGTTCTAGCTACTTGGAAGGCTGAGGCAGAAGGATCGTCTGAGCCCAGCAGGTCAAGGCTGCAGTGTCCATGAGCATGCCACTGCCCTCCAGCCTGGGCAACAGAGTGAGACTCCAACTCTAAATAAGTAAATAAATACATAAAAATACATAAATTAATGTGTGTGTGTATATATATACATATACATATATATACATATATACACTCACAGAACCATACCCCGTCAATGTGGCTACATCAAGTTCTAGCTGTTACACCTTAACTGGACTTACTATGGGAGACTTTGTGTTGAGTCTCCCCAGTGCTGGGCTCCTTTTCCTTTTAATAAGAAATTTTCCTCAAAACCTCAGCCATCCCCCTCTACAACCAGGCTTTCATTGCCTGCCCTATTTTCTTTCAGATGATGTTTGAACACATACACATCCCAACTATGGATAGGATTTGAGGTTTTTTTTCTTCAGTCTTATAATTCAGTGAGATATAAATAAATACTTGCAGAAAGGAGTGTTACTCATCTTCACAGGTATAAGTCTGTAAATCCTAGCTCTGACCCTACTGGGTTCCTCATGAGATTTTTAAAAAGTTATATGTCACACTGTAAGCAACCTACAAGTAGAGTTATTAATAATGCCTGGATTGTTGTAAACAACAACTAGGATCTGTGGTGGAAGTTTTGGGGTGGATATTTAGAGTGTATATATGGAAGCTGGGATAGACACACGTGTACCCAATATCTAAACCCCCTTCTTGCTTGACAAAAGAACTTTATTTTTGTTAGGGCATACCAAATCCTACGCTGTGAGTCATGAGTAGTTAAAGTCAATGATGACAATCTTGTTCCTCACTTTGCTGGGCTCCCTTGCAGCTAGAAACGACACAAATTGGGTAGATAAGGACCAAATGAAGTGTGTTGCAAATGCTCCTGAGAAAAATGGTATTTCCTAAGAAGAGGGAGAAGACAGAGCTGTCACCATCTTTCCTCCCATTTTCTGCTTGGAAAGTGAATGTGATATCTGTGTATGAAGTGGCCAAGCATGAGGGAGGACACCTATATGATAAGAATGACAAATGGTCCTGGGTCCCTGTTGTCTGAACTGATGACAGCAGCCATCTTTTTCCAGACATCTTGTTAAAATAGAAAAACAACTTCCTTTCCTTTTTCTAAGTCACTGTTGATGAGGTTTTCTGTTATTTGCAGCCAAATGCATTTGAATCTGGTGTAGAAGTGATTTCTCTCCTTTTACTGACAACTAATAAAGGTTCGTTTTAGAAAAATTTTTTATAAGTGGGCAAGCAAAAAATATGACCCATAAATAATCACCATTGACATTCTTTTGAACCTTTTCTATGATTAAAAATATTCAGTTAACATTTATTGAGTATTTACTATAACATGACAGGCCCATGTTAAGTATTTTACTTGATTTATCTCAACTTACCCTCACAACAGCCTCTGAGACACGTATTATTACAATTCAGAAAAATACAGTGTGTGCTAAAAATATGT
The DNA here is from genome assembly GCF_000164805.1 of Carlito syrichta. Lineage (NCBI taxonomy): Eukaryota > Metazoa > Chordata > Mammalia > Primates > Tarsiidae > Carlito > Carlito syrichta. Next base: position 161,802 of record NW_007143937.1, read on the forward strand.
GTACATATTTTAAGAGATGTTATCTTCACATATAGTATGACGTTTGCTTAACCATGCTTCCACCTTTTTCTTTGATTGTCTTGCCTGTCGCATGGTGATGCTAGTATTCATTTGATTAAGGCCATCTTTTGAGAAAATGTCATACTTAAAATGTGCATATATATTTTTGGCATCTCCTGTACATGCTTAATCCCTCTAAATTTTTCTCTCCCTGTTAAAGTTAACCATTGTTATTGATTTGTTTTTATGATTCTAGATATTTTTTCCTATGTAATTGCACACACATTTAGAAGGCTTGCATAGTAATTAGATTATATTAGGCCTATAGTCCTTCACCTTACTTTTTGCTCTTAATAATTCATCTTGGCGGTTTTTCTGTATCAGTTCAAACAGATATATCTCTAAATTCTCAATAACTGTGTAGTAAGTATGAAAACCCTTTTAAAGAGTCAGAGCAGTTCAAAGGTGCAGTGGGCTGCTTAGGAGCTAATGATCTCCCTGTCCCTGGAGAAACCAAGCAGAAGGAAGATAACCACTTGAGGAGGGGGTTAGCATCAGATGATAGGTTGGACTATGGTGGCCTTTAAAGGCCATATTCATCCTGAGATCCTATTATTTTCATGCTTGACAGGAAGTTATATTTCTACTCGATGTAAGGTTGCTTGGTTACTTGACAGTAGTTTACTAAGCTTTGTCAAAAATCATATTTAAGCCAATAATGCTGTGTGGATGACTAAACAGTGGAAAATTAGATCCATGCAATGCCAAACAGTTTTGTAAACCCTAACCCCATGTACTGGGATATTTCCTTGAATGCTTGCAGTCAGAGCAAGACACACAGCTCCTGGGCACTGGGGTTGGCAGATCCTTTAGCTACGAGTGGAACTGCCTTAATAGTGAGAAAGTAGGAATGGTAGGCAGAATAATGACCTCCCAAAGATGTTCACATTCTAATTTCTGGAACCTGTGAGTATGTTATATTACCTGGCAAAAAGGAATTAAGGTAGTAGATGGAATTAAGTTTGCTAATTAGCTGATCTTTAGATGGAGAGATTAGCCTGGATTTTTCAGGTGGGCCCAATGTCCTTAAATGTGGAAGAGAGAGGAAGAAGAGCCGGTGTCAGAATGATGTGGCATGAGAAAGACTTGACCTGCCATTGCTGGCTTTGAAGATGGAGGATGGGGCCACCAGCCAAGGAATGTGGGCGGCCTCTGGAAGCAGGAAAAGGCAAGAAAATGAATTCTTCCCTAGAGTCTCCAGAAAGGAATGCAGTTCTGCTACCACCTTGACTTTAACCCACGGAGACCCATTTAGGATCAATGACATTCAAAACTGTAAGATAATACATTTGTAATGTTAAGCCACTAAGTTTATGGTCATTTGTCACAGCAGCAACAGAAAATTGTTCAGTAGAGAAAGAACTTGGAGTGTGTAGCAACAATCTGCATTTTGTGGCAAGGGAAGAGGTTTTCAGTTTTCAAGATATCCTAGAATTGTGGTTAAAAGTACAATTTACTAAGTATGTGACCCTGAGTAAGTCACTTCACCTCTGTGAACCTCTGTTACCTAATAAGCAAGATGCAAAATGGACATTGGTTATACCTGGTCCAGTAGTTTGGGATCTTGGCTGCATGGAAGAATCACTTGGGAGGCTTTTAATATGCACTGGCGAATGGGCCTCTTCCCAGACCAGCCAAAAAGAAACCTTGGGTCATGACCTGGGCATCCATAATCAGGAAAGAAATCCCCCCAGGTGACTCTAGCATACAGTTAGAGTTGAGAACTTTTGACCTGGCCCAGGTAGTGGAGCAGGGTGGGTAGATGTAAATCAATGATTGGAATCACCTGGAGGAACTTGTACAACTCTTGGTGCCCAGGTCCTATCTCAGACCAATGATATGAGACTTTTTGGGAGCCCCAGGCATCAATAGTCACTAAAGTTCCCAGGTGATTCTAATGTATTATCAAGGTTGACAATCTCAGGTGCAGACACAATGAATAAGGTACTTGTCACAGAAGGGGTTTACTCTCTACTATTATTGTTTTTCTCTTTGGGGGGGGCAATATAGCAACTAGGGTTTGATAATATGAGCTTTGGAATCAGCCAGACCTGGCTGGGCTTACTGAGACTACTCTGACACTTTCTGGCTGCAAGACCTGAGCAAGTGCCTCTTTCTAAGCCTCACTTTCATCACCTGTAAAGTAGAAATAAAAGTATGTGCCTAAAGATGTGGTAATTGTGATGACTAGACAAGAGAATATTTATAATGCACTGTGCACAGGGTCAGGCAGACAGTGGACCCTAGAATGTTTCTGGCAGAAATTACTCTGATTCATAAAAAAGACTTCTAGGCCTGGGTGGGATAGTTTATGCCTGTAAGCCCAATGCTTTGGGAGGCCAGGGTGGGAGGACTGCTGGAGGTCAGAAATTTGAGACCTGTCTGGGCAACATGGGAAGACCCCATCACTACAAAATGTGGTACATATACATGATGGAATATTACACAGACATAAAGAAGGACTTTGCAGCAAACTGGATGGAATTGGAGACAATCATTCTTGGTGATCTATCATGGAAACAAAGAACCAAATACCACATATTCTCACTTGTAAGTAGGACCTTGTACATTAACCACGATAACACAAGGGAGGGATTGGCAATCATGGGACACTGCTGGGGGGAGGGGGGACACATAACAACACAAAGCATACCTGATCCTAAACCAGTGGAAGTGAGGACCAGTTGGAGACCCAAACTTCACCTGCACGTACATTACTTATGTATCCAATCCTGACTTGTACCCCACATCGTTATAATAAAATAAAGTTTAAAAAAAAGTATCCTGGTGTGATGGTGCATGCCTGTAGTCCCAGCTACTTGGAAGGCTGAGGTGGGAGGATTGCTTGAGCCCTGGAGTTTGAGGTTACAGTAAGCTATGATTGCACCACTGTACTCTAGCCTGGTGGCAAGAGCAAGACCCTGTCTCTTTAAAAAAAACCAAAAAACAAAACAAAGAACTCCAGAGTTGACTGGCAATCTTAGCTTCACTTCTTCTTTTTTTTTTTTTTTAATATTCTTGAGTAGGAGTCTCACTCCATCACTCAGGCTTGGTGTGCAGTGGCACACTCACGGCTACTGTAGCGTCAACCTTCTGGGCTCCAGCAGTCCTTCTGCCTCAGTCTTCCAAGTAGCTGAAACTACAGGTGCGTGCTACCACACCCAGCTAAGTTTTGATTTATTGTGGAGACGAGGTCTTGCCAAGTTGCCCAGGCTGGTCTCAAATCCATGGGCTCAGGCGATCCACTCGCCTCAGCCTCCTAAAGTGCTGAGATTACAGGCTGAGCCACCGAGCCTGGCCTGGCTTCACTTCTTAAGTTAAGTTAGTTTGCCTCTCCAAGCCTCAGTTTTCTTATTGTAACATGGGTGCTGCTTATTTTACAGGCTTCTTGTGAAAAGAAATCTGATAATATGTATACAAGTCCCAGTGTGTTGTATATATTCAATAAATAGCAACTTGAATGACTACACACACTAAACAGAGATTCACACACCTCTGATTGCTCTGTCAAACACACTTAGTATTAGAGCTGAGATTACAGTCTGGCTACATCTAGCCAAGATATGTAATTATTTGTTCTGAATAATATTTATATATTTTAAAAAATTGGTCTCCATTTCTTTAAAAATCAAGAGCTTTCATATAAATACATGGATGCCTAGCTTCTATTGAAATGTGAAGAGATTGGGTAATACCTGTTTCCAAACTCACAGAGCATACTTCCTAAGGCTCACTGGTACCATTTAGATGACATCAGTTCTTAGTCAGATTCAAGGCCCCTTTTTATATAAGAAAAAAATGTGATAACACTCTCTTTACTATCCAGAAATGAATTTCACAGATAGTACAATCTGTATATACACATAACTTCTAAAAAATCAATATAATGTCCTGACAGTATTATAATAGAGAATAAAGTGAAAGCAGTCTGTAATAAGATAGGGCCTATAAACAGTATTTCAATATGTAAATGTCACATATGACACTGCTATGAAACATAATGAAATAGTTAGAGAATTGTTTCTGTATATAATCACTGCGGCAGCCACAACTATGAAGGCAAACTTGTACAGATGTGTTATGTCACCTACAAAAAAAAAAAAAAAACCAATAACAACAAAAAACACCATGCTCAGTGCTGCCATCCATGACCCGGTTTTCTGAAATAGTGCACAACTTTTGTTAACAAAGCAAAGAATAACCTTTGGTCACATTACCCAGTAGTTGTATTCCTTTAAAACTCAATTTTGACTTAAACAATGCAGAACACTTTTTTCTTTTTTTGGTGTGTACGTATAAAGGAGTTAGTCTCAGATGATTATAATACATTTGTTCTTCATGGATATGAATGCTTGGCAGGGCATTTATGTGAGTGCCTTGTATATCCTCAGACCCAGTGACAATCTTAACACCCCACAACTTTCCAGATATCCCCCTAGGGGCAGCACCATCTCCACTGAGAACTTTTGCTTTGGGACAAGAATTGGGGCACTTTTGGGTTCAAGAGTCTTTATGGAAATTAATTGAAAGCATTTTTAAGCTAGATCTTAAATTTCCATTTATCAAGTGCTTTCAGTAGGAGATTGTTTTTGTTTAGTTTTATTTTCACTTTTGTCTTTAATGGTGAAAGGCATTTCTGTGGGTTAGAAGAATCGCTTTTGTCATGAAGTCAACTGAGGGAGTACAGATTTATTATCCCAAGCAAAGAAAGTCATAAAACCATGAGATCTGTCAAAAAGAGCAACTATTTACCCCCAAAATATTTAAAAATCATGATAGCAGCAATGACTGCCCTTATTGAGCACCTGCTATCTGCAGGAACTGTGCTGAGTGCTTTCTAAATGCATTCTTATTTAAAATCAAGACATGTGTGTGCAGGTATCTTTTTTATAGAGTGACCTGAGTGCTTCCGGGTATATTCCCAGTAGGGGGATTGTGGGGTCATATGGAAGGTCAATTTTTAGAACTTTTAGGGATCACCACACTGATTTCCACAGAGGCCAAACTAGTTTGCACTCCCATCAATAGTGTAGAAGTGTTTCCTTTTCACCACATCCTCTCCAGCATCTGTTATTTTTTGTTATTGATGATGGCCATTCTGACTGGAGTTAGGTGGTTCCTCAGTGTAGTTTTAATTTGCATCTCCTTGATGACTAGTGAGGCTGAACATTTTTTCATGTATCTGTTGGCTGCTCTTATGTCTTCTTTTGAGAAGTGTCTATTCATATCTTTATCCCTTTGTAATGTGGCTGTTTGTTTTTTTCTTTTCAGCACATTTGAGTTCCTTGTAGATTCTTGATGTTAGGCCTTTGTCAGACATGGAGTTGGCAGATATTTTTCCCAGTCTGTGGGCTGTCTCCCTGCTGATTGTTCACAATAGCAAGAACATGGAACCAACCGTGCTGCCCATCAAAAGAGGACTGGATAAAAAAATGTGGTACATATACACAATGGAATACTATGCAGCCATAAAGAAGAACAAAAGCATGAACTTTCGCAGCAACCTGGATGGAATTAGAGTTTATAATACTGAGTGATCTCTCACAGAAACAAAGAGCTGAGTATCACATGTTCTCACTCAT
>NW_007143937.1:167463-199547 GCF_000164805.1 Carlito syrichta
TTTAATAAGTTGCTGTTTAATAAAGAAATGAGTAATTTAACTCAAATTAATGTCTAGCAGATACATTTTTTTTCAAATTCAAAATTAACATGTGTACCTTGAGCACTTCACCAAACTCTCATGAGACTTATAAGACCAGAATCTTGAATGAAATTAATTAATACAGATGGTCCTAGATTTGAAATGTTTCAAGTTACAATTTTTCAATGTTATGATAATGTGAAAGTTATATGCATTCGGTGGAAAGTGGTACAATACTGTCTCATGCTGGGCAGCTCCCAGTCACCCACAAGATCACAAGAGTAAATAAACATTGGTTGGTTTGAGAATGAAGGGAGAACAAATTATCAGAAGTGGAAAGGAAGAGAGAACTCCCTCCAGGTATCATGGCACACAAAATGTGAGAATGAAAACAGTCTCTCTCACACACACACACACACACACACACACACACACACACACACAGGGATGGGATCACTAATATAGCTATACAGAAAGCCTCAAGTGGATGACCAACAGAGAAAGATGAAACATTTATTGAGCATCTACTATGTGCTATCTCCTACATATTTTATATTTTGTCTCCTTCTAATTGCTCAGGTCAGAAACCCTCGATATTTCTCCTTGTCTCAGATCTCTGCAACCATCTATCAGGAGGCCCTGCTGGTGCAACCTGCAGGACATTTCCAGGATTTGATCACACCCTCATACCCTTGCTGCCAGCAGCTTGGTCCTGCCCCATTGCTTCAAACACAGATAATTCCAGTGGTTTCCTAACTGCTTCCACCCTTGCTCGTTTTCCCTCTCCTCTCATCACAACTGCCCAGGTCTGTGTTGAGCCATACTGTAGGTGGAGAAATATAAGAACACCGATCCTGTCTTGAGTTTAAAATTTTGATATTTTGATATTTTGTCATAATGGGTTTTTTTCATAAATTTTGACTTAAAAATATTGCATTAAAACATGATTTATCTTGATTACTGGGGATTTTAGCTGGAGACAAGTGCTTCATCTGCCACACCCCAGTTGTTAAAACATAAGCCTATGGCCAGTTGTGGTGGCTCATGCCTGTAATCCCAGCACCTTGGGAGGCTGAGGTGGGAGAATTGCTTGACCCCAAGAATGCAAGACAAGCCTAGGCAACAGAGTGAGACCTTGTCTCTCCAAAGAAAAGAAAAGAAAAGAACAAAATTAGCCAGGTATGGTGGTGCGTGCCTGTAGTCCCAGTCACTTGAGAGGCTGAAGGCAGAAGGATTTCCTGAGCCCAGGAGGTGGAGGCTGTGGTGAGCTGTGATCATGCCACTACTCTCCAGCCTGGGCAATAGAGCGAGACCCCAACTGAACAAAACAAAACAAAACATAAGCCTGGTCGTATCACTCCCCTGCTTAAAAGCAGCAGCTCACTCAGAGGAAGAGCCCAAGTTCTCAGTGTGGCTCACAGAGCCCTGCGTGGTATGCTTTGGCCTTTCCCCTAACCTCCCCACCTGCAGCTCTCTGGCATCATTTATTCCACTCCAGCTGTTCTGGCTTCCCTGCCATCCCTTGGACACTTCAGGTCGCCTCCTGCCTTGGGCTTTGCTCCTGCTTTTCTATCTGCCTAGAATGTTCCTCCCTTACAATCCACTTGGTGCCCTCCTCACCTCCTTCAAGCCTTTGCTCAGAGCTCACCTTTGCAAGGAAGCCCATCTTGACCACCTTGGTCATCCGATCTGAGGCAGCCTCCTCCATGCTCACCCTTAGCCTCTGAACTCTGCTCTGCCTTATTGTTTTTTCATAGCATTTACCACCTCATAAATCCGAGAGAACTTACTTATTGATTAGGATTATTATTTGTCTCCTTCCTGGGATGTAAGCTAATCAGAAGGAGGAATCTTGAAATTGTTTGGTCACTGATATACTCCACCTCCCTAGGATGGTGCCTGGCATGTGGTAGATGCTTCAAAAATAATGCATGAAGGAACAGATTTCATGTCATCTTTATATCCTTCTCCTGGGGTGCTATTGTTATTCCCATCAGACAGTTGAGGGAACTAAGGCTCAGATGTAAAGGGGCTTGCCTGAGTCACACAGTGAGTGATGGGGCATGGTTTTCACCTGGTGTCTTGACTCTCATGCCTTCTTTGTTTAATTGTGGCAGTGAGTGGGGATAGTTCAGAAGACAGACATTCTGGTCAAACTGCTAGGTTCAAAGGCTGGATCCGATAGGTCCTAGCTGTGTGATAATTTACTCTGCATGATTTATATGATCTCTCTAGGCCTGCTTTCCCATGTGTAAAAATAAAGCAAAACAAAAAGACGAATGCAATAAGATCATAAGTCCTGGGGTTACACAAATTCCCTCATCATTCTCAGCTCATTGTCAAATACAAGGTCAAGTCTTGACTGTTCTATTTTCAATGTCTCTTAAACCCATCCCCTTTTCTCTAGCTTCATCTCTACCAATCCAAGCCATAAGCATCTTTTGCTTGGACTACTGCAGTAGCCTGCTAATGGGTCTCTCTGTTTCCACTCCTTGCTTATATAACATCTGTCACATGCCAGCCAGAGTCATCTTTTATATAAATCAGATTATGTTGCTCCTGGGCTTAAAAACCTTCATTACCTTCTCATCAGCCTTAAAACAAAATCTGGCCTTCTTCTGATTTGCCCAGTGCTTCATGGCCTGACTGCTGCCTCTCTCTCTTGCAGTGCACCCGTCCCTTTACCTTCGGTGACTGCTTAGAAGCTGCCAGACCTCACTGTCACAGTGCCTTTGTGCCTGCTGCTCCTTCAGCCTTGAAGGTTCTTTCCTTGTCATTTATAGGTAGGCTCAGATGCAGGGTCCTCAAGGGATTAATGTAGCACAATAAGGCTCGGTGATGGTGATAGTGGCGGTGGGCTTTGTGGCAGGAGCTAGGACTCACCTTTTCTTGCTACTTTTTCCATATCCCAGGTTCCTTCTGTGTCTTGCTGTCACATGTACAGCCTCATCCATCTGGGGCACCAGGCCTCGGCCAGGTAACAAATTTGGCTCTCCATTTGCCTACAGGTGAAACTGCTCTCCCTCTTCCCTCCCAGAGAGTCTTATTTTGCTGGGGTCCTGCTCTGTGGTTGTCATTCAGTACCTGTTTAATTAGAAGGCAACTGAGCATGGAACTTCCCTTTCAGTGAGTCCAGTTTACAACAGACTTTGGCACATATTCAAGGGAAGGGGGTCACCTGAAGTAAAGCATCACCATGGACTGGATGAAGCCCACCTGCACTCCCGGGACTTTCTGCTGTGGGTCATGCCATCTGGACCAAGGAAGCCTCTCCCACTTCATTTCCCCCAGGTGTGTTCTGGTCCTTGGATACTCATTGATCAGTGCATTCTGCCCTGGGAGGTTCCCCTTGTCCTGTTCACCTAGAAAATGTTCTCACAGCCTCCAAGGCACCACTCAAAAGCCACCGCCCCCCAGAAGCCTTCCCAGGCCTATGATCACATTCCTCTATGCACTTCTGAAGTTCTTTCCATGTGCCTTGTTAGGATGGCATGTAATAAGGTTGTTTCCAGTCAATGACTCAGTCCATTCACTTAGTCATTCATTCATCAATTTTATGTTGAGCACTTGCTGTGTGCCAGGCAGTGTTCTAGAACAGTGTTTCTCAAGAGGGTTTTTGGAGAAATTCCTGCTTTAGAATCAACAGGAGCCCCTGTTAAAATGCTGAGTCCTAGGCCCCACAGATGAGCTATCAGGTTAGCTGTCTGAGACCAGGTCCCAGGGATCTGTTCTTGTAGAGGGCACAGAGTTGACCAAGGATGTGGTCCTTGCCCTTGGGGTACTCTCAGTCTGGTGGATTGTCCTTCTTCCTTACTAGCTGTGAACTACTCAAGAGCAGGCACCATCATTTTTTCAGGACCTAGGACAGGGATCAGTATAAAGAAGTGAAAGTTTGCTGGATGAACACATAAACACACTCATTCAAAAATGTTTATAGAGCACCTACTATGTTCTAGGTACCATTTTAGAAATGGGATGCAGCATTAAACCAAATAGACAACCTCCCTGCTTGTGTGAAGGAGTAAATAAATTTTAAAATCCCGAATTTGCTTTGTTGCCTTGGTGTGAGCCTTTTGCTTGAGTCCCAAGTGCCTATACAGCTTGATTTCTGACGATTTCTCCAGCTGCACCCCATATTATGCTCCTCCTTGCTCTCTCTGCTCTAGCCACATGGCTCCTTTCAGTCTCTTCTGCTTCCGTGCTCCCTCCAGCCACAGGACCTTTGCATATGCAGCTCTTGCTACCTGAAATGGCTTTCCTTCCCTCCTTTGTGTGTGGATAATAACTTTTGTCAGTCATACCCTGTGTTGGTCATTGTCTCCTTAGAGAAGTCTTCCCCAACTTCCTTCCTGTGTCATTTCCTACACTGTAGACCCTCTGAGCACCAACACCACTCTTTCTAGACACAGCTACAATTCTACATTTGCATGATTTTTACTTTTATTTATTTATTTTAAAGATACGGGGTACAATTCAGGGTAGATCTACAGACATTGATTATGTAGATACCCTTGTTGATGAGGTGTGCCCCTCCCTCCCCTAGCAGTTTCCGTCAACTGCAAACCACACCACCTCCCCCCTCCCCAGCAGTTTCCCACTATTGCCAATCCCTTTCTTATAGTATTATGGTAATTGTTCAAGGTCCGCTTAAGAGTGAGAACATATGGTACTCTGTTCTTTGTTTCTGTGATAGATCACCGAGTATGATCAACTCTAAATCCATACAAGTTGCTGTGAAGTCCATATGTTTGTCCTTCTTTATGACTGCATAATATTCCATTGTGTATATGTACCACATTTTAAAAATCCAGTCCAACTTCAATGGGCAGCATGGTTGGTTCCATGTTTTTGCTATTGTGAATAGAGCTGCAACAAGCATACGTGTGCGGGTATCTTTCTTGTAGAATGATTTGATTTCCTCCCGGTATATTCCCTACAAGGGAATTGCTGGGTCATACGAAAGGTCAATTTCCAGTTCTTTCAGAAATCGCCACACTATCTTCCAAAGAGGTTTGCATGATTTAGATGAGCATTTGCATTCCCTGCAAAACTGAGCTCTGTGAGGTCAGAGGCCAAGTCTGTCTTGTCTATCATTTTGTTCCCAGCACTATCTTAGGGCATGGCACTATTAATATGTAGAGTGAAAAAAAAAATGTGTGGTGACTCTTGATTTATTGGTGTCGACAGCACACACCTATGTGTGTATGTGACAAAAGTAAGCCCTCACAAGAGCAATGGAAGGTCTTCAAAAGATGAAAGGCTTGACCTTTCCCCTCTCCAGGAAAGAAGGCACAATGGACAAGTACCCTATGGTAATATGATACTATGAGCGGTAAAGGGGTCACCCTGGATTGTGAACAACCTAGCCTCTAATCTCATCTCTGCACTTGTTAGCCCCTTAGTGTTGGGCGAGTCATTTCACACCTGTGAGCCTCAGTATATTCATCTGCAAAATGGGTTGATGGTACTCATTTCACAGAGTCATCAGAAGGATTATTACTTGCAAATGCTTCTGGAGCAATCTCATGTTTACAATAACCCTACAAAGAAGGTACCATTACTAACATCACCCCATCTTACAGATGACAACACTGAGGCCCAAGGTCACGTGGTGAGTGGTGGATCCAGAGTTTAAGGCAGTCGGGCTCCGGAGGCTGTGTGTTTAACTGCTGTGCTACATTGTCAGATGACCTCTGCATATCTTGGCTTGGTTCAGGACAGCAATGGCACACATCATCACTCACTGAATGGGATCTGACCTCCTTCTTGTCTCCATGGCTTGAGTTGGGGGCCAAGAGAGGACTTCCCTGGCATTTACTCATGGCCTGGTTCAGGAGAGAAGGAAAGGACCAGGAAGGGAACCTGGATATTTGAGATGCCTGGCATGCTTCTGGGAGCCGCTTGGCCCCACGTGGAAAGGCTTTTTGACAAACATCTTTATCACAAACACAAAACAGACCCTTTTGTGCTGGGGGATTGGTGCTCAGAGTCTGGCTTTCCAGCTATTGCCAAAGGTGACCTCAAACACCTTTCCCTTACAGCATTTCTGAAATCCTTCTCAGGTCATCCATCATCTCAGTGGATATTTATGCAGCAACTACTGCATGCACAACACAGTGCCAGGCATCATGGGAAATTCAAAAGAAATGGGAGACACAGCCCCTGCCTTCCGGGGGAAAACAGTCCTACAGCGTGGGCTTGGGGGCCAGACGAACCTGGTCTGTGTCCCAGCTCCATCATTCGCCAAGTAAGTGACTTACCCTCACAAAACCTGTTTCTTTATCCGTAAAGGAGCGACAGTAACAATACCTTCTTCAAAGGCTTGTTGCAAGTGAATGCGTATAAGGTGTTTGGTACTGAATGGGACTATGAAATAAGTGATCATGATGATGACGGTAAAGACAGTGCTAGAGACGATGATGAATGATGCAGAGACACTGAGTTAAGTCCTAACTTGTAAGTGCCAGATTTATGAAATATGCTTACATGGGTTCAGACAGACCCGAGCTCAGATATAAGCTCCACCATGATTTTGGCTGTGTGACCATGGGTCAGCCCCCTAACCTCTCTGAGTTTTAAGTCCACCACGTATAAAATGGTGATGATTGTCCCTATCTTGCACAGTTGTTCACATCCTGATAGTAATGTGGGCAAGCTCTCGGCAGAGGGCCTGGTACCCAACAGGTGCTCATTAAATGGTGTTTTTTCTCCTTTTCCTTTTCTTCCTTATAGGATTCCTCATTAAATCCCAGGAAATAGCATTTTCTCAAGAAAAGAGACTGGACCCTGAAGTCTCTTTGCTTTGGCCTCAGAACTCTTTTCTCCAAGCAAGAGAAATCTTCTTAGATGAGATTAGGGAAAAACTGGGGCTTGCTAAAAGCCCACAGGGCTATCTCAGGAAGCCTACGGGGGACAGGTTGGAACCGAGACAGAAACATATTCTGTCTCCCACTCCCTTTCAATAGCCAAAGACCTGGAGAGTCCTCTTTCTCCACAGATTCTTTTCTTCCTTGATTACATGGGGGAAGAAGGCATCCTTCTGGCCCTGAATTTATGTGTCCTGGTTTTGAACAGCAGAGCCTCATTCCTTTAGTCCCACCCCAGGTTCTTGAGAGGGAATTTGATTGGTTCAGTTTTGGATGCGTGTGCTCCACTCGCCAACCATCATTGGCTGGGAAGGGGCAGGGGCGGGGCTCCAACAGTATAAATGTGGCCGCCAAGGGTTTCAGCGGGCGTCTGCAGTCAGGTCTATTCCTGCAGAAGGAGGACAAACACCAGACAACCTGAGTATTACAGCATGGCTAAGATTTATTGCCCGCTTCCCATGAGCTAGGCACTGTACTAAGGGCTTCACGTGTGCCTTTTTTTTCATCCTCCCAATGGTCCTCTGAATAAAGCTTGTGTCTGCACTTCAAAATCAGTAAACTGAGGCTCAGAGCAGTATAGAAATGTGCCCAAAGTCACACCGGTGGAAGCGGCAAAGCCGTCACTCAGCGCCCTTTTATGTCGCCGTTTCCCTGGGGAACTGCTTCCAGACCGATGTGCTCTTGCTCTTTGAGTCTTGGAGGACAAGAAGCTCCATGCTTTGGTGAAACTCTAACTGCCTGATGATGATTGTTATAAAGTTGGAGCACCTGAGTTTTGATCACTTCGCATTAGCTATGCTGGTCATATCCTGTATTCCAGGACTGTGTTGAGAAATGCAATTTGTAGCATCCCAGGTGGAAAATTTCTGATTCTCTCTGACGGAGGATGCCAAGGAGAATTGGTCTCTATCCTGGTGGAAACATAAACATCAATTCTGAGAATGAATGGGGGAAAATAAGGTCCTGGAAACTGATGGAGAGCTGTCTGTTTGGTATCTTGAAATTAACCGGACTCTCCCTGTTGTTGCCTTCTTGGAACCTGTCTATAGATTTTTGAGATACATTTTTAGTTTATTTGACCTGGAAAAGAATATAAGATTGTTAGGTGCTTGGGCTATAGAATTTACACACAGGGAGAAGTGACCTGATGGAGTGTGATGTGGTTGTTCACTCACCAGCCACACAATTTCATGTGCAGATGATGGACATGCCCAGGGCATTGGCTGGCGCATGGCCGGTACTCAGAACATGTCTGTTTTTGTCCTTTCTTTTCCTTTAGAGCAAATCACAAGCTGAGTTTGGGAGGTTGTCATTACTGACAAATATCTGTTGCTGGCCAGCAGAGGGCGTGAAAAATGCAATTGGTGCAGATTGAAGTGAGGCTATTCCAGGAAGGTGGAGGTCGTACAGAGCAAGGAAATATTGCACTGTGTAGTATGTATATGGATAGCTAATGCCTCCAGGGACGTGCAGTCTTCCAGATATTCAGCAACTAGATATTAAAAACTCATTATGTACTTGACCCTGAACTAGATGCTAGCAGGGATGTAATAAACCCCGTTATTGTCTACCTCCACCAGGTAAAAGCAGTGCCTTCAAGTTTACAAGGTTAACAGACACAAGGATAATAAAAGCAATGAAGTGATAGCTACCATTTATTATACACTCATCATGTGCCAAGCATTGTGCTAAATGCTTTTTACATGCTACCTCACTTAAGCCACCCAACGACCCCTGCAAGTAGGTAGGCATTTCACAGAAAAGGAAAGTGAGACTTATGAAAAGATGTTAAGTAAATACATTTTGGAATGGCAGTCGAGATTTAAACACAGATCTCTCTGACTTCAAAGTCCATGCATTTGACTTCAAACCAAAATGGCTTCCCTAAGTAGTTTAGGCAATAGAGAATTCTGACTATGAGGCATGATGAGAGTCACTATTATTTTGTTTTGTTGCTTTCAGTATCCCTGGACATTGGGTCTTAAGACTAAACTGTGTGCCTCTTGGCAAGCAGATTTAGGATGCTATAAGCTGACCTTGGGTCTGTAACAGCACATATGAAGCAGAAACTCAGGGACACCCCCTATCTCTCATACACATTTTTAAAGGTTCTTCAGAGTAGCAGGAACAAGGATGAATGCTTAAAATGAGATAAATATTGCCCTATGCATTCCTTCCCCCAAATAAATAAAGTCTGGTACACACCTACTGCCAGCAGTTGCACATGAACTTGATATAAAGAGCTTGAATAATGTTTTTCACATTCATCAGGATACTAGTTATCTGTTTATTTATACCAAGCTTGTTCCCCAAAATATCACGGAAAGTCACATAATAAAATAAATAAAAATTAAAGTAAAAAATACAAAAAAGGAAAGCAATCCAGAAAAATAAGTTGGGCTCAGGAAAAAAATTAATGCATGAATTTCGTGGCAAATAGTACTATCTACTATGCAAAGTAGCTAACACAAAGAGGGAAACATGTCAGTTGAAGGATGCACAGAGTTCATAAGACAAAACATCTGATGACTCAGGAGAAACACATCTACTTTTGATTCTAAGACCAGGAAGGCATTGTTTCCCCCCGCCCACTTCTGGAGCCTCATAGAGAAGACACCATGTAAAGTAATGAACATTAACCTCAATGGTGTCCGTATAGAAGACACAGATTTCACTTGATTGTTGTGTACTATGTCCCACCAAAGTGCAATTCAGAAAAGTAGGTTCTAGAGAAAAGAGGCCATATAAGATGAACTACTGTGTTTCATGCTGACATAGGATCTTGTTAAGGTCACATTGTTAGAGACATAAAGAGGAACTAGCTAAGGAGATTGTCATAATTATGAAGATTACACAGGTAGTGTGAACAACTAGGTCAAGTTTGGAAAGTGGGTTTAATCTTGCATCAAACAATTAGTAGAGACTTGCTCCAATCATTGGGACAATGGAGAAACATTTGAGGCTGCGTGCTCCAATTGATTAGGGATGTCTGCTATGGGTAGGTGGCATTATTTGTGCTAAGAATTTGCCATTTCAGGTTTGGACAGTTGATGATGCTTGACAAGGATCCTAGCTCTGAATGGTGGCAGACCACCTTAGTCACCACAGCCTATTGTCTCATGAAAGTTTTTTACTAACTGATCTCACACAGATGAGTAACTCTTATTTTGATATACTTCCTAAATTAGCCAAATGGAATGCTTCATGAAGTACTAAAGGAGAATCAGTAAGTCCGTCTTTGTGTCTACATCCCATTTTGCCTTCATTGGTCTGGGGCCACAAGAGAAATCCCAGGTCACTAGAATTCATTCCTTCATAACATAGAATTGGAAGAAGGGTGGCCAGTAAAGTGCTTTGGGCAAGGTAAGTAGCTTGAGGAGAGCCGGGTTTCTTGTGTGCTTCTTGAGCTCTGCTGTCTCTAAGTTGGGAGGAGGTCTTCATTCTCAGTGGTGTTCATCCCAGCCACAGCATCTTCCCATTGTAGGATTCGTTCTTCACCATCACAGGTGATCAGACTTGTGCAGGACAGATAGGAAGGACCCTTGGTTTTCCCAAATTACCTTCCACAGCAACAACCACAAGGGAAAACCAGGGTATTCAAGTACCAAAAGCCAGTGGAACAGAATGCAGAACCTTGAGTATATACTCATTCATTTATTCACTCAACCAACTCTTCCTGAGCATTGTTCATATGCCAGGAGACTTATGTTTGTTGAAGATAAAAACATAAGTAATATATTTTTCTACTCCCAATCAATCAAAGCCTAATGGAATAGATAGCCATGAGTGTAATTCCAGTGCAGAATGGCAGGTCCTATATTATATGTTCAGAGTACAAACCAGAGAAGAATAAAAAATAATAATGGCAGACAACCATTTACTATGAATACCACTTACTATGTGGCAGGCACTATGTGGAGTGCTTATATAAATTATTTAATGGAGTGTTTGCAACAATCTATAATATAGGAAGGCACTATTAATGTCCCCATTCACAGACAAAGAAATTAAAGCTTTTGGTTGGAAGTGCCCAAGGTACCAAGTGACAGAACTAGGATTTAAAGACAAGCAGTCTTTAAATATATTTGGGGAGAAGGGTAGGGGAGACAGGCATAGGACCACTGCTATAGACAGTCTTGTTCACAAAGGGGAAAATATGAACCATACTCTCGTCACAGGTGCATAGCAATTTTGAAATCCAGCTGGACACAGATTGGCAGTTTCTTGGTTCAGACTCAAGAGCTGGGAATAATTTTTCATGGCACTGTTTCCACTTTCTGAGGTTTTGGTGCCACCATTTGGGTCATCCTTCCTTTTAAATAAAAGGTGGTGTGTGTTTTCACTGAGCAGTTTTTAAAAAATTTCTTATTTCAAAGATGTGGGATGCAATTCAAGGTTAGGTATACAAATGTTCATTATGCAGGTACCCTTGTTGATGAGCTGTGTCCCCGTCCCCTGGCAGGTTCCCACTACTGCCGATCTCACCTTCCCGCCCCCACCAGCAATTTCCCACTACTGCCAATCCTTTTCTTATAGTATTATGATAATTGTTTTTCAAGGTCTGCTTATGAGTGAGAACATGTGATACTTAATTCTTTGTTTCTGCAATAGATTATTCAGTACTATAGACTCTATGTCCATCCAAGTTGCTGTGAAGTTTATAATTTTGTCCTTTATGGTTGCATAATATTCCATCATGTATATGTACCACATTTTAAAAATCCAATCCTCTTTTGGTGGGTTGCACAGTTGGTTCCATGTTTTTGCTATTGTGAACAATGCTGCAATAAACATACGTGTGCAGGTATCTTTTTCATAGAGTGATTTGAGTTCCCCTGGGTATGTTCCCAGAAGAGGGATTGGCAGGGTCATATGGAAGGTTGATTTTTAGATCTTTTAGGAGTCACCAAACTGTTTGCCACAGAGGCCGTATTAATTTACACTCCCACCAACAGTGTAGAAATGTTCCCTTTTCCCCACATCCTCTCTATAGCATCTGTTGTTTTTTGAGTTATTGATGATGTCTATCCTGATAACTGAGCAGTTTTAATAGTGTACTTTCTGCTTATAGAAATGTGGTAGTCTGAATGTCTCTTTTCATTTTGGCCTCTCTTTGTCCCTTTAAATTCAGAATCACAGTATTTTTTCAAATACGGTTATCTTAATTTTTGTGTGTGTCTCCAGTGAATTGTGTCTGGTTTAACCTCCTAGTCCATGTACAGAGACCACTGTGCTATACTAAAAAGTGAGCAACTTGGCAAGGCTAAACAAGTCAGGGAGGAAGTCACAGGGAAAAATGAGACACTTATGCTGTTCTTTTGTGATGTCTAGAGCAGTTGCAGCCATCTTACCACCATGAGGGGAGGAGGCAAGACAATGGCAGAGAAGCTGATCCAGAACCCTTATGTGGTTGAACCACTGACACAACCCTGGAGTCAGCTGCTTCTGAACTTCTTTTTCACAAGAAAACAAACAATTTGTTTTTTAAAGCCCAAACAGAGTGCAGCTGAAAGTATCCTGACTACTCACACTCTACTGTTTTGTTTTGGCTCCGCATACCCTGCCTACCTGACCCTTTCTTGCCCGGCTAATTTATATTTGCCCTACAAGACTCAGATTCACTCTTTCTCTGATCCCTCTTGCCTTTTCCACCTCAGGGGCCCTTTCTCTGGACTCTATCAGCATCTTTGCTAATCTCTCTTTTACACTGGCACCTCAGATCCTAGAAGTGAATAGGAGAGTTGAAATATGAAGGTTGAAATGAATAACAGTCATTCCATGATATTACAATGGGGAGATTACTTATCTATATAATCTCATCTGACCCATAGTCTGGGTTGTGTCTTTTACATCTTTGTCCCAAAGCTTATTATCTGGCATATGAGAGGATTTTAAACGTATCTTTCAAAGGAAAGAGTGGGTGAAGAAGATTCTCATACTAGCTTCTTTCAGAACCAAGACTTGAATGTTTTCTGTTGTTGTCCAGGATACTTGAAAGGAAAGAATGAACCTGGGCCCCTAGTGGCTGAATTTACCTACCTCTGGACTTCTTATAATGTGTTAGAACAAACACCCATTTGTCCACAGTTACTTGCAGTCAGATGCATTTTGAGTTGAAGCAGGAGTACATTGTGTTCAGGAATGCAAAAGAGAATCTAGACTCAAACTTATTGCAGTTGAGACAAGGATCTGTCCTTACCAGGTTTGGTCTCCCAGCCAGAATACAGCAGAAAGAAAGCCTCTGGGTACAGGCTTAGAAGTCAGGTGAGACGGTTAAAGAGGAGGATCCTGGAGTCAGACTGATAGGGTTCAAGGCTTGATTCCACTGCACACACTTGGGCAAGTGGCTTAGCCACCCTTAGCTTCCATTTCCCCCCTAAAATAGGGATATCAAAAGTGCTTATCTTACAGGAAGATGATGCATGTAAAATCCTTGGCCCATAGCACAGATGCAATAAATATTTGCTCTTATTAGCTATTGTTGTGAGTCTCATAATGATATCAGTGATGTAAGGCCCTTCCTTAAACAAAGGTTTCTGTTGGGAGACACTGCACACCATAGCCCTCTCTTGGAGATTCACAAGGTTGTGTAAGGCTCTGAGAAGTCCTGCTGTAAACTTGTTTCTCTCTTTATATTATAAAATATGTAACACATCAAAAGTTTGAAGAAGTGGTGTTGTGTAAGATGCCCTAGATTCAAGGTAGCATCACCATCACCTGGGAGCTTGTTAGAAATACGGAATCTCAGGACCTACCTAAGACCTATAGAATCAGAATCTGTACATTCTAACAAGAATCTCCAGGGAATTTGTGTACACATTACAATGTGAGAAGCAACAAACTAGAAAATGTTGCTAAAGGGGGATACTGAAGCCTGTAAGCCAGAGTTTCAACCCACAGGGGAACTCCAAGATCTCACATACCTGAAACCAGCAAGGAAAAGTGTGGAAAAGGGGAGAGGGGAGCTATAATGTTTGATGCAGACTGTGAGTGTCATAGTGACAGATAGGAAAAATACTATATAGCTTGCAAAAGTCTGGGAAGTCTTTCTGGAGGAGGTGAGTCTAAAACTGAGAAGCAAAGGACAGGAATGTGGGAAGGGATGGAAAACTGAGTTTGAAGAGGAATTCAAGAAAAGGTTCTTCTGGTTCAATTAGACCCAGGGACTCTGAGACATTCACCCTGATGTGAGCTCCCTTGAGTGGAGCCCTCTGCTCTGATTTCTCAACAAGTCAGCTATCTTAGGGTCATCTTAAGTTGGCCCTTTCGGTTTCAGAGGCCTTTCAAAGCATATCCAGGAATTGCAAAACTTGCAGCTCTAAAGTCTTCACTTTGAGTGAGTGCAGAAAGTCCTTTGGTGCTAAGATACCAAAGTCTTGGGTGGAGAAACCTCTCTCCCAGATGCCTGTCTGTTACAGGCACTAATGTGTGATTTGCATCATAACAACATTTGCTATGTATTGTGTACCTACTATGTACTGGCACTTGTCACATGTTGTCTCTGATCTTCACAATAACCTTACTTATTCCTAAGTACAGCTCATTCCAGGTTCATCCTTAAAGGCTCTCAGACCCTCTGAACAATTCTGAGAGAGATGAGACAAAATCTCTTCATGTGGGTCATCCCTATCCATCTCAGGACACTATTCCCTTCTAACACTGTGTCGGGTTCAGCAGTGATGAAGCTGAGATCTCCTGAAGAGACCGATTTGTCTTGGTGCTTCTGGTAGTCTATGGTCTTATTCCTACTCCATTCTGGGGGAAAAATATCGGGAGGCCAGGGACATTGTGGGTGTTTAGAAGCCTCTGAGAGGTCATTAATTTGCAACAGTTTATTAGGAACTGGGTAGTTAGAATCCCTTTAAAGGATTATTTGCAAGAGCTGTTTTCATTAGCATGCTGGGTTTAGGTTTCTGTTAAATAATGCCCTGGTGGGCGAGTTGGAGAGAGAGTTGATTGTCTATGGGAAAATGCATTAATCAAGGGTACTGGTGCAGACAGCGTTGGATTAACAAGCAGGTAATCAGGGCAGTGGTCCAGTTTCAAGGGAGGCTAAAAATCACTGAAAATAAAGAAAGATAGAAAAAAGTTGTGCTGGCCAGAATGTCTCATAGGAAGATTCCAGGACATGGTTAGAAGGAATATTTAAGGTTAAGTTGCTTTGATGGAAATGGAGGCCATATTGCCATCACAATTGAAGCTCGGACAATTGCCTTCCAGGTAAGTGGAGTCCCTATACTGTGGTGGGCTCTGGCCAATGAACAGTATAAGCTTGGGGATGGAACTGAGTCTTCTGGGCAATTGAGGAGAGTGTTGGGTGATTTAGACAGGGCTTTCTATAAACTTACAAGGATTGCTTATTCAGTCATTTATCCATTACATTGATCAATCATTCAATCATGTGTTCAGTATTTATGTGGCTCCTGCCTGGAGCCATGTACTATTCTAGGTATTGGGATATAGCAGTGACCATAACAGAGAAGGTTCCTGACCTTCAGGGGATGGGAACAGACAATAAACAAATAAATAAATAGGATAATTTCATTGTGCTAATAAGTGGGCTGGTCAATGTCCCATGGGTTGGCCTCCTATGAACAGTCTGTTCAAACAGGGATGAAGATGAGCCCCTGGGCCAATCAGATCCTCTCTCTTTGGAATATGAACTAGAGAGAGGACAAAGATGGTCAGTTAGTAGCTGTAGGAGAAAAATATTCCATCTCTTTCCCAACTAGTGTACCACGATGCATTAAAATACATAGTACTACTTACTGGAAATACTGGGAAAGGCATCAGTCTATCCTTCTTCCTTTCCTCCTCACTCTACCCAATGGGGGTAAGGAGACGATCTATTGGTAAAGCTGAAACAACGCCTGAACATGGCTGGCTCAGTTTCATCTTCAAGCTCTGGTTTCAGAGTTGCCTTTCTTTTTTTTTTTTTTTTTTTGAGTTGGAGTCTCACTCTGTCGCCCAGACTGGAGTGCAGTGGCCGCTCCCGGCCACTGCAGCCTCGACCTGCTGGGCTCTGGCGATTCTTCTGCCTCAGCCTTCCAGGTAGCTGAAACTACAGGTGCGCGCTACCATGCCCGGCTAATTTTTTGATTTATTGTAGAGATGAGGTCTCGCTGCCCAGGCGGGTCTCGAACCCGCGGGCTCAGGCAATCCACTCACCTCAGTTTCCCAAAGGCACGGGATTACAGGCTGAGCCACCAAGCCCGGCTGGAGTTGCCTTTCTAAAGGACCATCCATTTGCCACTCTCGCTTCCGTGTCATAGGATGATCTAATCTCTACAACCTCATCAAGTCTTCTCTTGCTCAGTGTGTGTGGGGCAGGCTGTCAGTGGACTCCATACACTTGGCTTAAGTCTCTGTTCCAAGTTTAGACTTAGAAAAAAAGAGTGGGGTTCTAACCACTGGTTTCAAGTCTATGCTATGTTCTCCAGCCCAACTTTACCTCTCCTGAAGCTTATGTCTTCATCCTGATTTGACTTCTATGATGATTTCTTTCTTTTCTAATTTTTAAAATTTTAAATATACAATTCAGGGTTAGGTATACAAATGTTCACTATGCAGGTACCCTTGTTGAGGTGTGCCTCCCCCTCCCTTGGCAGTTTCCCACTACTGCCAACCCCTTTCTTATAGTATTATGATAGTCGTCCATTTCTGCTTATGAGTGAAAACGTGATACTCAGTTCTTTGTTTCTGTGATAGATCACTCAGTATTATAGACTGTAAGTCCATTCAAATTGCTGTGAAGTTCATAATTTTGTCCTTGTTTTTGACTGTGTAATATTCCATTGTGTACATGTGCCACTTTTTTTTTATCCAGTCCTCTTTCAATGGGCAGCACAGTTGGTTCCATGTTTTTGCTATTGTAAATAATGCTGTAATAGGCCAGGCTTGGTGGCTCAGCCTGTAATCCCAGTACTTTGGGAGGCTGAAGCAAGTGAATTGGCTGAGCCCATGGGTTTGAGACCAGTCTGGCCACTTAAAAGGCTGAGGCAGAAGGATTGGAGGAACCCAGCAGGTCGATGCTGGGGTGGCTGTGAGTGTGCCACTGCACTCCAGCCTGGGCAACAGAGTGAGACTCCAACTCAAAAATAATAATAATAATAATGCTGCAATAAACATATGTATGCAGATATCTTTTTCATAGAGTGATATGAGTTCCTCTGGGTATATTCCCAGTAGTAGGATTTTGGGGTCATATGGGAGGTCAATTTTTAGATCTTTTAGGAATTGCCATATTGTTTTCCACTGTGGCTGTACTAATTTACACTCCTACCAACAGTGTAGAAGTGTTCTTTCTTCACCACATCCTCTCCAGAATCTATTGTTTGTTGAGTTATTGATGATGGCCATCCTGACTGGAGTTAAGTGGTATCTCAGTGTGGTTTTAATTTGCATTTCTTTGATGATTAGTGAGGCTGAGCTTTTATGTCATCTTTTGAGAAGTGTCTATTCATATCTTTTGCCCACTTTGTAATGGGGCTATTTTTTTTTTCCTTTTTGACACATCTGAGTTCCTTGTAGATCCTAGGGTCTTTGTCAGATATACATTTGGCAAATATTTTTTTCCCAGTCTGTGGGCTGTCTCTCTGCTCTGTTGATGGTTTCTTTGATTTTGCAGAAGCTTGTCAGTTTGATGAGGTCTATCTTATCTCTTATGGCATGAGCACTTGGTTTTTTAAAAAAAATCAGGAATTGGTTGCCAGTTCCAATTTCCATAAGGGTGTCTCCTGCATTTTCTAAGGTTCTTATAGTCTGAGGCTTTACATTTAGGCCTTTGATCCATTTAGAGTTGGTTTTTGTGTATGGTGATAGGTAGGGGTCTTATTTTAATCTTCTGCTTGTGGTCAGCCAGTTTTTCTAGCACCATTTACTGAATAGGTTCTCCTTTCCCCAGTGGTTCCTGGTGGGGGCTTTGTTGGAGATGAGTTGGTTGAGAAATTGAGGTTTTGCTTTGGGAATCTCTATCCTGTTCCATTGGTCTTTATACCTGTTCTTGTACCAATACCAGGTTGTTGTGATTATTGTAGCTTTATAATAAAGCTTAAAGTCTGGGAGCGTGATGCTTCCTGTTTTGTTTTTTACTGAGGATTGTTTTGGCTATTCATGGTCATTTATGTTTCCACATGAATTCCTGAATTGTCGTTTCCAGGTCTGAGAAGACCACTGCTGGTAATTTAATGGGTATTGTGCTGAACCTATAGATTGCCTTGGGTAGGATGGACATCTTAACAATGTTGATTCTTTCAATCCATGAACATGGAATGTTTTTCCATTTATTTGCGTCATCTTTGACTTTTTTGAGCAGTAATTTGTAGTTTTCATTGTAAAGGTCTTTGACTTCTCTGGTTAGGAAGTGTGTGTGTGTGTGTGTGTGTGTGTGTGTGTGTGTGTAGTTATTGTGAATGGGATTGTGCTTTTTACTTGGGTTTCTGTTTGTTTATTGTTGGTGTATGGGAATACAACTGACTTTTGCATATTTATTTTATACCCTGAGACTTTACCAAAGTCCTTTATCAGTGCAAGGAGGTTTTTGACAGATTTTCTTGGGTTTTCAAGGTATAGAATCATGTCTTCTGCAAAGAGGGATAAGTTCACTTCCTCTTTTCCTATTTGGATACCCCTGCTTTCCTTCTCTTGTCTGATTGCTCTAGCTAAGACTTCCAATACTATGTTGAACAGGAGGGGTGAGAGTGGGCATCCTTGTCTTGTTCCAGTTTTCAGGGGAAATGATTCCAATTTCTGTCTGTTTAGCAGTATGCTGGCTGTGGGTTTCTCATAGGTATGTTCCATCTATGCTTAGATGCTTGAGGGTTTTTTTTATCAAGAATGGGCACTGGATTTTATCAAAAGCTTTTTCCTTGTCTAGTAATACAGTCATGTGGTTTTTGTCTTTATATCTGTTGATGTATTTAATTACATTTATGGTCTTGTGGATGTTGAACCAGCCCTGCATCCTGGGGATGAAGCTTACTTGTTCATGGTGGATGATTTTTGAGATGTGTTGTTGGATCCAGTTTGCTAGAATCTTGTTGAGAATTTTAGCATCTATGTTCATCAAGGATATTGGCCTGTAGTTCTCTTTCTTTCTTTGTTGGTTCTTTACCTGGTTTGAGTATCAGCATGATGTTAGCTTCATAAAGTGATTTGGGAAAGTTCCATCTTTCTTGATTGCTTGGAATACTTTCTTTTTTTTTTTTTTTTTGAGTTGGAGTCTCACTCTGTCGCCCAGACTGGAGTGCAGTGGCCGCTCCCGGCCACCGCAGCCTCGACCTGCTGGGCTCCGGCAATCCTTCTGCCTCAGCCTTCCAAGTAGCCAGAATTACAGGCATGTGCTACCATGCCCGGCTGATTTTTTGATTTATTGTAGAGATGAGGTCTCGCTGTCCAGGCGGGTCTCGAACCTGCGGGCTCAGGCAATCCACTCACCTCAGCCTCCCAAAGGCACGGGATTACAGGCTAAGCCACTGAGCCTGGCGTTTGGAATATTTTCAATAGAATTGGTATCAGCTCCTCCTTGTATATTTTGTAGAATTCTGCTGAAAAGTCATCTGGTCCATGGTTTCTTTCTTTTTTTTTGGTAGGTAGTTCACTTATGACATAGTTGATTTCCTGGGTTGTTATTGGTCTATTTACTGTATGGCAATTTCTTAATTGGATTAGAGCCCACAGGGGGAAGATATGTGACTGGAAACTCAGAGTCCTCAATGGAACCAGAAACTTGTACAAAAAGAGACAAGACAGAGAGAATAGGTGAGTTGTTAACAATAGCTCTCTGGAGGGAAGATACAAAAGCATTCTCCATCTCAGGAAGTGACAAGATAACCCAGCTCCTAGAGCTGTTCTCAGATTCTGAGCCACCTTTACATTTCCCAGTTATGCTCCTGCCTTGGTAGGGTCTGGCTGGCTGGTTGTTCTACAGTTCCCTAGAGACACCTGTCTCTATTCCTACAGTCATAGCCTGGCAACAAGCTTCCTTGCTTGTGTTAGCTTGAGTGAGTTCTTGGCAACCAGAAGAATCTAACGTGAAATGAAAAGACTTGATATAAAATCTTCTTTCATTCCCAGAGATTCAATATACTTCATCTGGCAAACATTTTTTTTGAAGCTGTAACATATGCAAGGTAATTTTCTAGATCTTGAGAATAAGGAAAGCTAATATGTGCAGTGTTTTCTATGTATCAGGCGCTTTCCCCGACTCATCTTAGCTCATCTCCATCTTCATCACACAATTCCATAAGTAAAACCATTTCCGTTTATGGGTGGGGAAATGGAGGCATGGATCTCTCACCTAGTAAGAGCTATGGCCCTTAATTTGGTTTCCTCCAGAAGCAGCCCCTGGGTCAAGGATTTGAGTGCAAAATAGGGGAGCGAAGGGGAGTGGAGAAGTGAGACAAGAACGAGGAGACAACTACTCAAGGGCGACTTATCCAGCCAGCTACCACTGTGGGTAACTGGAGTTTAATCCAACTGGGTAAACTGAATAGAACTGGGAAGCCAGAATAGAACACATGTAACTTAGAAATATGCCACCCGAGGCATGTGGGAATTGGGGGTCTATGCAGTGTACCTTTAACAATACAGGCTTTGTGGGCCCACAAAGTTTTCTTCTGCCTCTGCCATCTCTGAGACAGCAAGACCAACCCCTCCTCTTCCTCCTCCTCCTCCTCTGCCTACTCAACATGAAGATGATGAAGATGAAGATTTTATGATGACCCACTTCCATTTATTGAGCAGTAGATGTATTTTATGACTTTCTCAGTAACATTTTCTTTTCTCTAGCTTACTTCATTGTAAGAATACAGTATATAATACATGTAACATACAAAATAAATGCTAGTAGACTGTTTATGTTACCTATGTGGCTTCCAATCAACAGTTGGCTATTAGTAGTTAAGTGTTGGGGGAGTCAAAAGTTATATGTGAATTTTTGACTCTGTAGGGGTAGGTATCCCTAACTCCCTCATTGTTCAAGAGTTGGCTGGATACTGTACTCCTTTCTATTCATTTCTGTCAGGCATTGGTTGAGTATTGCTCCTGGATGGTGAGGGAGGGCAGGTGTTAATTCTCTAGCAGGTCTGCCTGGCCATATAAGCTGCAAAGTAGACTCCATCTACAGGCAAAGGCCCTCAGATAAAGAAATGCAGGTGCTGCTGTTGGAAGTGGTAAAGGCAGGGGTATATGGGTGGGGTAGGGGGGGAGGGCAGCTGCCCTCAGGTGGATCTAGAATTTGCAGCCAGGTATCCTGGCACCCGATCTGCACACTTGACCACTTTGTACAAGGAGCTCACTTGGGGAGCAGGGGGATCAGGTCTTCCTTCTTACAAGACAGTGTGTTCAGACTTGGATGGAGTGGGAGGGAACACTGGGCAGAAAGAGCTGAATTCTGCTGGAATTGGGACAGAGGCTCTAGGCAGCTTCTCTGAAGAGGTGACCATGGGACTAGGTTTAGGAGGATGAACGGGACAGACTGGAAAGTGGGAAAAGTGTTGAGAAAAATATCCTAGCAGCAGCAGAGAGGTAGGAAAGGACATGGGAGTGTCTGGGAAGCAAGGTATGGCTGGAACTGGGAAGAACAGAGAAGTGAGATCAATTGAGATTAGTGCCAGCGTGGACAGCCTAACATCAACAGCATTGGGTATTGTAACTGACAACTTACTCTCTGCTAGGATTTCTGATAAATAATCTCATTTATTCCTCTCAGGAATCCCCAGCTGTAGGTCATCTGTTAATTCTCACTTTGCAGATGAGGAAGGTGAAGCTAGGCAGGAGACTGAGTGATTTTCTGAGGTCACGTGGCTAACGAGTGGCACAGCTACAACCTGAACCCAGACAGTCTGGCTCCTGAGTTCACATACTTGCACTTAACCATAGCGCTGCACTCTCAAAGGGCCTTGTAGTTCATGAGAGAGATTTGAACTTCTCTTTTTAGAGCAAGAGACTGATTCAAGTGATTTTTCAGAAATGGAGCCTACAGGAGATGGTGACCAAGGACTGTAGACATTTGCAGTCCAGAGGAAGGAAAAAGGGATGGAGAATTTGGAGTTAGACCTACCTGTATTATGCATATTTTTATGCTGTCTTGATCTAGTTTTGAAGCCCTGGCTTGAGGCTGGTCAGTTCCACTTCTAGAATATTTGCTTAAGTCACACTTCAAACAATTCCCCTGTGGGGTTCTCCCACTTGAGGGTCACTCTCTGCACCACCCTAATTGCCCCAGTGCCAGGTATCAGACAACCAGGACCAGTCCTCTGTCCTAGAGCCAATTATTCAAGTGAGCCAATCCATAAGAAGTCAGTGAAACCTAGCTAATTCCACCCAACTTGTCATACAAAAGCTATCCCCTACAGTCCAGCTTGCTGTCACCCTCTCCCTGGGTACAACCCTTGTGTGCCCCTGCATGGTGACCTTTTCTGTTTTGGAACTGTAAGCAACAGAGTTCTGCCTTCCATCTTTCTGAGCATCACTGTATATTACATCCCACCATCAAAGAGTCTTCATATCTGATACAACACCACTGACTTGAATCCCTGGTTCTGCCACTTAATCACCAAGTGATCCTGGGAAAGTCATTCATCCATTCGAGTCTCTGTTTGTTTGTTTTTTTCATCCATAAAATAGGGTCAATAATCAATGCCTTGAATGAGTGGACCAAGGACAAGAGAAAATCAAACAACCTAGATGGTGTCTCTGGCATGTGTTAGAAACCCTCCTCCTTTCATTTTCACAAAGAGTCACTTTGAGCATTAGGGAACAGGGTTGAAGAAGTATTTGGGGCTTTATGATAGGGGTAGGGAGGCTTCCCCCAAATACCTGGAAATCTCAGGATAAAAACATCATTGATTTCATCCACTGAGCAGACCCTGGCCAAGTCCTGCCTTGTGAACACCAGCCAAGAGACTGGAGAAAGAGGAAGAGTCTTAGAGGCTCAGGGGAGACCCTTAGGTGAACAAATGTGCTGTTTATTCCATGTGTGTAACTTGAATTTTTGGCGCTTGCACACCTGTTTCCTCTTGGCCTGCAAATGCCAGAATACCACTAAGCATGGCCGTTGGGCTTCAGAGATGTTTATACTACAGGGCAGGAAACAGAATGCCTCCAAATGGCTGTGGGGGGGGCGGGGAACAAGTCAGCAAATCACAGCATGGCCCCCCCGCCCCCAGCCTCCAACATGGCATTTCCTTCCACTACACAAGCCGGAGAAGAAGAGCCCCCTGAGACCATCAGAATGAAAAACACCAGCCTGTTTTCCACGCATGGGGGGACGTCGATGCGTCTGGAATCAGCTATTTCACAACCTGCTTGTCCGGAATCTTATATCTAAATTATGTTCCTTGGAATTTAATAAATGAGGTTTAATAGAATGCACTCGGGTGGCACTGATGAAATCTGCCGTGGAAAATATTACGATTTCATTGTTTTTCTATAACCTCCTTGGAACCCACTTCTTATTATTTCCACACCTCCCCCTTTCCCTCCCATTCTCAGGTTTTTAAGTTTTTAGCTCAGCTTTGGAGTCTGGGGAAGCCACTGGAGAGTGATTCCCTCTTTCTCTCCCCCATTACCCACAGCAGGGAGGGGCTGGATGCCTTGGTCTCACCCTTGCCGGGAGTAAACAGAGTTATAAACAGTTGTTTTAAAAAACAGTTGGTTTCAGATGAAAAAGTTCTGTATTCAATTTGTCTTGTGTATCTAGAATGCTATAGTGGCACTTCTCCCCCAGGGAAATTTGTTGGACATTTCGGCTTCGGTGTATAGCCTGTTGCTAATGTCATGGAAACCCAGTGATGGAGGGGACAGATGAGATCGTCTCAATCACAGAGAACTGCACAGTCCATGCTGGTCACCATGCTTAATAGCTTTATGTGATGTTTAATTTTTAGGTCAACCCTATGAGGTGGGTCTTCTTATCATCACCTGTTTGTGAAAAGAAAATCAGTGCTCAGAAAGGCTCAGTAACTTGTTCAAGTCACACAGCACCAAATGGTGAAGGCAAGATTTGGACTAAAGTCTGTCTAGATTTAACTTCCTTACAACACTGCTTTCTGTTTTTCATACTGAGGCTCAGCAGAGAGAAGCCTGGGATGTGATTAAGAACCTGGGTCCTAGATGTCAAATTCATTTGCTGTATCACCTTGGGCAAATTACTTATCCTCTCTGAGCCTTGGCTTCCACATCTGTGAAATGAAATGGGTTGTTGTGAGAATTCAGAGAGAATAGATGTAATGTACTTGGTACATGCTTGTCATGGAATAAATATCAATAGATAGTAATTGAAAAAAAAAACGACTGGCTCAAGGTCAGTTAGAATTGCATGTGGCTGCAAGTAACTGAAGACCTGCCAAAACTATGAGGGATTGTATTTGGTCCAGAAAACAAAAGGCTTGCTATCCACTGCTCAAGATTACATCTCTAAAGACATTCTCAGGGGCCCAGGCTCCTTCTATTTTCCTGCTCTTCCATTCTCATGGTGTGGCTTTCTTCCTCGTGGTTATATAATGTCTACTGCTGCATCTTCAAGCATCTTGCCCATGATCCAGGAAATAGGAAAGGGGTGTGGCAAACCTCTTTTCCTCTAGTAGCTTTGTTTTTCCATTCTGGAAAATGTTCTCCCTAGATTTCTGTCTCTTCATTAGCCATAACCACCTCCAGCTGTAAAAGCCTCTGGGCAGGTAAGGGTGTTGTTCACATGAGCTCAATATGGGTCTGAGTGGAGATTTGAACCCAAGTCTTACTGAGGCCAAAGCTTCAGGCCTTACTACGACTCCATTCTTCCCCTTATTGTCTCTCGTGTGGCCTGATTATACAAGGGAGAAACTGAGGCTCCAAGTGGAGAGATGACTGACCCATTGCCACTAGGACATAGTAGAGCTAGACCCAGTTTTCTGATTTCTAGTCCAGCCTTTCTATTGTACTGAGTAATCTTGCCAATGATAATGTTATGTTTACATACATCGAAGGCCTCTGGTTGGAAACCTCAGATCGTATCCTCAAAGAGATAGACCAGGGGATGTGACTGGGGCTGGAGAACAAAGTTGTCTCAGGAGCAGTGCTGGCCTCAGGCAAAATCATTCAATAACCCCTCTCTAGTTTCTTGTTTTTTCCCACCCAGAGCCCTGCGATGTCTCCTTAATGGCTCAGGTCACCCCTCATTCCCTTCCCTCACTCTAGAGTCCCATGACCATATCCGGTGTCATCCATTCCCATCTTCTGTCCTCATTCCATGGGACTGTGCCTGCTGCTTGGCAAGGGGACACTCTTATCACAGGTGTATGCACAGTGAGACATCCCTGTAAGCATCAATGACATTGAATGAATCAGTATGTGAACTAATTTGATGAGTGAACCTTGCAAATCCGTGTGACAGATGCTTCCCCAAAAGAGCATTTTAACAGGGGCCTTCTGGAGACGATTCTTTCATCCACAGACGATGCCACCAGGAAGGTCCCGATCCAGCCACAGGTGCCTGGGTGGGGAATATTTTGAGAAGCTTCTAAGGCCCTCTTGGATTCTCCTATCTCCTAGTCAATCCCTGACTTGCCATATTCTGGCTGAGAGGTTGAGATGGGTTGTGTAGAGGCTGTACCCAAGAGACACCCAGTCTAAAGTGAAGTTTGAGGATAGAGTTGAGGTAGAATTGTTGCCTTGAATAGTCTCCAGGGCCGTGTGGTGAGAAACCAGGAGACACTATTGCAAGCAGCCAGACTGAGTGTCCAGGTGGGTCGAGGGATTGAGGTGTGGACAGACACTGTGCATCACAGGGCAGTAGTGCATCTTTCTTTCACATGTGTCCCTGCCACTGGCACATAGGAGGATTGTGACCTGCCCTCATCCTCCAGGTGGCTCAGACACTTCTAATGGAAGTCCTATTAGGAGGATCTGGGATGTTTCATGGACTAGGAGTTTAAACAACAACAACAAAAGAGACAACTTTTATTGTACATTTCTTAGTGTAGCAGTTAACAGCAAGGACTCTAGAATTGTCTACTTTGTCTCAGATCTCATTTACACCATTTACTGCATGGCCTTGGGGACGATTATAAAAAAATCTTGTATGACTGTTATGAGTTTTGAATGAGAAAATATACATTTTTTTTTTACACTTGAGGCGTGCTAGGTGCCTGTACTGATCCCAAGTGGGATGTGGAGCAAAACTGGTGGATTCTTTGGCTCACCCTAAAATGAATTTTAGAGTGGCCAGCAAAATGTTAAAACAAAGTTTATTAGAGAAAGAAGAAGGGAAGGAGAGAGAGAGAGATGACAGAGTTGGCATGCGTGAAAGAAAATCTTTCTTTTTGTTTTTTACAGTAGGCCTGATATGCCTTCACAATGATTGATATGCAAAAGAGGGTGGAGTCCAGGTAGCCATTGCTCTGGAGAGATTAACATCTCTCCACCTTTGATTTCGATTTGGGAACCACCATGATGGACTTTTCTTTTGGAGAGCTGAGGGGGTGGGGTGGACTAGGATCCACATTGAATTCACATTCCAGCAGGCAGGGCTGTTCAGCGTGTCGACAGGATGTCTGGATGCTTTCTCAAATCTGCCTGAAATGTATCTATCTATGCCTAACCCATACTAGCTACCCTGCCTCTGTATTAGTCAGGGTTCTCCAGAGAAACAGAACCAATGGGATATTTATTTATTCATTGGAATTGGCTTATGTTATTATAGAGGCCCACAAGTTCCAAGATTTGCAGATGGAGAGTTGGAGACCTAGGCAGGCTGATAGTGTAGCTTCAGGTCAAAGATCTTGAGACCCAGGAAGAATTGATGTTTCCATTTGCATCCAAAGGCAGGAAAAAACTGATGTCCCAGTTTGAAGGCAGTCAGGCAGGGGGAGCACCTTCTTACTCAGCCTTTTGGTTTCATTAAGTTCTTCAACTAATTTGAGGTGGCTCATCCACTTTGGGGCATCAATCTGCTTTATACTGTTTTCTGATTCAGATGTTAATATTATCTAAAAGCACCCTCACAGACACAACCAGAATAATATTTGACCAGATGTCTGGGCACCCCATGGCACATAAAATTAACCACCACCGTGTTCAGTAATGGGTCATAAATAGTGTTGTTTTTTTAAAAGACTGTGCTTCAGTTTCCTTATCTCTGTCAGGGGATAAGAATTCCAATCCTGTCTACTGCCTTGGGGTTGTTATGATGTGTAAATGAGATAATGTTTATAAAGGTGCTTGGCATTTTTAAAGTGACTTGTGGGTCCAGACACATCAGGAATCGAAGACAGGGAATTAGCCTATATGACCTCTGGAGATTTTCTTGGTTCCTAGCATTCTGTGGCCAGAGATGGACAGCAACTGTATGCTAAGCTCTGTCCATGGATTTGGGGAGACTCCAGAGAATAATAATTTCTGCTCTTAGGAGATTTATAATCTCACTAGAAGGACAAGATCTTTAAGAATCCACATGTGCTTGGATTCCTGAATGAGTTTAAGTGGAGATTGGGTATGTGGCAGAGACTGTCTAGATGTTCAATGATCCCATGTCCTCTTCTTCCGCATGCAGGAAGATGAAACTTCCCAGGTTTCTTTGCAACTATGTTGGAATCACATGACTGGGTTGTAGCCAATGGAATGTGACTTTGAATGTGCTTTCATGTTCCTCATCTTCCCTCTTGTCCAGTGACTATGGAGGTCATGTATCACATGATAAATGGAGCATGGATCTCTGAGTCTTTGCTTGGGAGAGAGCCACCAGGAAAGCCTCCTGATCTGCATCAGACTATGAGGTCAGTGAGAAATAAACCTTGATTGTCTTAGGCTGCTGAGATTTGGGGTTAGTTTGTTATGGCTGCCAGTCATGCCTTCTTATATCACACAGGGTCTATAATGCCAGAAGCTTCTCTTCCCTGGCATCTATTTGTATCTACTAATTTGCACTAGAGCCTTCTGGGGAAAAAAAATCCCACCAGCTTCAATGACTGGTGTTCAGACATAACAAGCGTGCATGATAGCATGGGTGGGGGAAGATGAGGCTCAATAAGAAGAGACCAAAGGACCCATTCCAGAGAATTCACTGATAGGGGAAAAAAATCAATGGGCATAGTGACTCAGTCTCAGCCACAAGTCATGGAGGTTGAAGAAAAAGAGTAGTTTGCAGGGGAAGGAACTGTGGTTCTTACTTTGATCATTCCGGGCTTAACACTGTAGGGAGAAAAGAGTTGTATGTACAAACATACAAAGTGCTGCAGCACGGTGGTCCCAAGTGCCTGTGCTGTGAGGTCCTCCTGTGGGGCCGAGTGATAGATAAATTATGCACACACTAGGGAGGTTAGAGCCAGTTGGAGGGAACTCTGAGTTCCACAGCTAGAAAACAGAGCTGTGGCAGTGGTGGTATAAAAGCAGCAGTTTCTGGGCATGTTGGCCACTTCTTGGTATAGTCTGAATGGTTTTCCCATCCAAATCTCACATTGAAATGCTATCCCCAATGTTGGAGGTGATTTGGTTATAGGGCAGATCCCTCATGAATGACTTGGTGCCGGTCTTGAGGTAATGGGTGAGTTCTTGCTGTTAGTTCTCATGTGCCTGATACCTCCTTTCTCTCTCCTGCTATGTTTTTTCCATGTGACATGTCCACTCCCTCTCCTCCTTTCATCAGGATTCTGAGCTTCCTGAGACCTCACCAGAAGCCCAACAGATGCTGGCGACCATGTAGAACCGTGAGCCAAATAAACCTCTCTTCTTTATGAATTACCCAGCCTCAGGTATTTCTTTAAAGCAATAGTAAAATGGACTAAGACACTTATGCAATGCCATTCTCTAGGGACTTCTAGATTGAGATGAGAACTTCTAGACTGGAATGGACACCTTGAAGGGGATCAGAGGTTGTGCCAGTTGTGCAGATGGGAAGAGGCTATGGAACAGCTGAACTCGGGTCTGCTCCTTCACCAGTTGGAGAGTCCTGGCAATATTCGGGGTACTGTCCACACCAGGAAGCATATCCATAAATGCAAACAGCCCAGAGCAACCTGGGCAGAGAAATACCGGGGGGACGGAAAGAAAAGGCGTGACGAGGCTAGCAGACTCACCCTTGAAACCTGAGCACCCGGGAAGATGGATGTGACTCTAAGATGTGGCAGCAACACCTAGCTGGTGGAGGCCCCAAACTCCTCTTTCTTTCTTGCTCCAAAGTGTTTGTCTTTTCAGACCTAGCAGTCAACTCCCCCCCCACCGCCATTTCGCTATAGGAAATTGCAGCCCTTGTCCAGCATGGGTGTTCCATCTCTCATCAGTTTTTAGCTGTTTAGGATGTGAACACAAAGATGGAAATGCAATTTAAAAAAAAAATACATGACTGTAACTGATTTATTAATATCCCATAATGCTGGTAATAGGCAATCTATAAGTCTGTTCTTACGAATTTATAGGGCAAATATTCCAGAACCGTATTAAAGACACCACTCATAAATGCCTGCAAGCCTCAATCTATTAGCTTAGGTGGTGGGAGAATATCATTATCTGTAAGAAAACAAACAGAGATCCAGCCCCCAGCTCTGATTTTCTCAGACGCTTCAAAAGTGCACAGTAAGTAAGCAAATTGTATGACACGCCGTAGGCAAAACTGTCCTGTGCATAGATATCAGACATTGACTTTCTTAATGTGTGTGCACGCATTTCACAAAGAGCCAGAGCATGGGGATGGAGGAGGGGGTGCCAAGAAGTCTTAGCTAGTGGAGATAGGACTGAAGAGAGGCAGCAGCTGGGAATCAAGATAGGTGTTAGGATACCATTTGCTTTCTTCTTTATTTGTTTGTGCTTAAAATAATTCTGAATGTAATTATTTTAAGCATAAAATAAAAGTAAAACATGCTG
Organism: Carlito syrichta; assembly: GCF_000164805.1. Lineage (NCBI taxonomy): Eukaryota > Metazoa > Chordata > Mammalia > Primates > Tarsiidae > Carlito > Carlito syrichta. The sequence goes on from NW_007143937.1 coordinate 197,187, forward strand.
CCTACTGAATGTTTGACAAATATTGGCAAGTGTTAAAAAATAGGAAAAAAAATATGACCCAATATTCAAACAAACATGGACCTCCTTTTAAATTATTGTTCCTTATAGAGTGATTGGATAGGCCACTTTCATCAGAATTGCATCAGGGATGATGCGGCAGGACCTCATTAAAAGTGGAGATTGGGGTGTGCCCCCCTCCCACGGCAGATTGGCACTCATCAACAAGGGTACCTGCATAAGGAACATTTGTATACCTAACCCCGAATTGTACCCCACATCTTTAAAATAAAAAATGTTTTTTAAGTGGAGTTTTTTTTTTTTTTTTGAGTTGGAGTCTCACTCTGTCACCCAGGCTGGAGTGCAGTGGTACACTGCTCACAGCCATAGCAGCCTTGACCTGCTGGGTTCAGGTGATCCTTCCACCTCAGCCTTCCAAGTAGCTGGAACTATAGGTACTTGCCACCATGCCCAGCTATTTTTAAAAAATTTATTGTAGAGACGCGGTCTCGCCAAGTTGCCCAGGCTAGTCTTGGACCCCTGGAATCAGGCAATCCTCTCACCTTAGCCTCCCAAAGTGATGGGATTACAGGCTTGAGCCACTGTGCCTGGCAAAAGTGAAGATTTATTGAATCAGAATATCTGGAGGGATCTGATATCTGTATTTTTAGAAAATTCCTCAGGTGATTCTAAGGGAGGCCAGCTAATATTCAAGAAGTTTTTTTTTTTTAAGTGATTGTAACTTCAGTACTGGTTTTCCAGTGCCAACTCTCAAATCAATAACATCAAAATCACATCAGGACTGCATTATGCACAATTGCCAAATGGTAAAAACAGCCCAAATGTACATTAACTGATTAATGCATTAACAAATTGTGGTATATCCATACAGTGCAATATTTTCATTTATAAAAATGGAAGGAAATACTGATCTATGCTACAACATGGGCGAACCTTGAAAACATTATACTTAGTAAAAGAAGAGAGACACAAAAGGGCAAGTATTATATGATTCCATTTATATGAAATGTTCAGAACAGGAAAATCCATAGAGACAGAAAGTAGATTAGCAGTTGCTGGGGGCTGGGAGGAGGGGAAATTGAGATATGGACTTTCCTTTTGTGGTGATAAAAATATTTTGGGACTCGATAGAAGTGATGGTTGCACAACATTGTAAATGTACTAAATACCACCTAATTGTACTCTTTAGAATGGTTAATTTTATGTTGTGAATGTTACCTCAATTAAAAATAAATTTAAAAAATTACTCAGGAAACTAAAAAATTCCAGATTCTCTGGCTCTGTCCCAGGCTCTCAATTGTAGATGAAAACTTCAACAGCTATTTCTTATGCAAGACTAGGTTTAGACACCCTTATCTGAGCTAGAACTAAAGCCATAAAGATCTAGAGAGGAAAATAGGACCTGCCAAAAATTTAAGCCACCTGCAAGATCATAGTCTCCCTTTTGCTCCTCCTAGGTCTCTGTTATGGACTGAATGTGCCCCCCTTACCACCAAATTCATATGTTGCAGCCCTCATCCAATGTGATGCATTTTGAGGTGGGGTGTTTGGGAGGTAATTAGATGGGGTCATGAGGTTGGGGCCCCATGATGGCATTAGTGTTCTTATAAGAAGAGGAAGAGTTCAGAGCTTTCTCTCCACCATGTGAAGGTATGAGGATAAGGCAGTCATCTACAAGCCAGGAAGAGGGACCTTACCAAGGACTGAATCTGCTGGCACCTTGATCTTGGACTTCTGACTCCAAAGCTGTGAGGAATAAATGTGTCTTATCGAAGCCACCCAATCTATAATGTTTTGTGATAACAGCCTGAGCTAAGACAGTCTACTAAGGATTGACACTCCAACTTCCATGCTTTTGCCTATGCAGTACTCCCTGCCTGGAATTTTCTCCTTCTTCTTTCTTTTTTTAGAGACAAGATCTTGCCCTATCACTCTGACAAGTGATCAAGTGATTAAGTGATCCTTCCACCTCAGCCTCCTGAGTAGCTAGGACTACAGGCACATGCCACCATGTAGTGCCGGGGACCAGCTCCAGCTGGGTTCAGGGTACCCCAAAGGTGGAGACGGCATCGGCAATTGGGGGGAAGAAGAGAGAGAGAGAGAGAGAGAGAGAGAAAGAAAGAGACTGGACTCCGGTCTAGTGCAGAAGTGATGTGTGTGTTATTGGGAATTACAACGGGTCTTTTATACACAAAGTCAGATGTGGGAGGGGCGTCCCCCACCCACCAGAAAACTTAATCAGTGATTGCCTTTAAACCCTTTTCATATGATAATCTTAAAATTCCATAGCAAAGGATAACCTAATCTGTGACTGACATATTCTATAAATCTTTTTCATCCTAA